>NW_020455588.1:3152873-3217063 GCF_003342845.1 Nothoprocta perdicaria
GCTGGCCGAGGTGTCGGCGCCGCCGGAGCAGGGGCAGCCCATGACGCAGCGCGCGCTGTCCGTGCTCGTGCTGGCCAGCGCCGCCCTCATCGTCTACTTCGTGATCCGCACCGTACGGTGAGCGGCGCGGGCCGCGGGGCGGGGGGGCGCAGGGTCCCGCGGAGAGGCGGCGGCGGCCCGGCCTGCAGCTCCCACCTCTCGTCCTGGTTACGAGGCCTCTCGCTAATGCTGTCTGGGAACAAGGCTGTGGTACCGTGGGGTACCCGAGGGAAAGGGCACAGCCTTTTACCTCACTGGAAACGGGTGAGGGAACCTGTGGGGGTCCTGTCAGCTCCCAGCTGCAGGTTTCAGGTCCTGAGTGGTCATGTGCAGAAGGCCAGAGGAGGTAAAAACTCCCCGAGAGCCAGGGCAGAGAACCTCTCATCCGCTGGATTGTTTTCCTGGGCGTTCCGCTGGGTAATGGGCAGCTGTTTGACACCAAACAGGGTCCTGTTCAGCACTGGAAAATGGAGTGTTGCCTTCCAGGTGCTAACATGGACAGCAGTGTAAAACCTCAGACGTATCTTGTTGTTTTGTGATACTTTTCATAAGAGATTGAGCCTTTAGGATGGATACATTCTTATCAACAACTTTCACAGAGAAAATCAGCTGTTCTTGATGTTGTGTTTGAGTTAGAATAAGGAAAAGGACTTAGGAAGTTTACTGATTCTGTGAGGCAGATGGACGTTTGTGTTGTGTTCAAGGTCGTAGCAGTGCTTTTTTTCTATGGTTGATAAAACCTTCATCTCTGAACACAAACTTAAATTCAAGGATGTTTTGTTTGTGTATATGTATAAAATTATAAAAACGCTGCTGTTTTAAGTACCAAAGTTGTACAAAACTTTGTTATCTGAGAGCAGAAGCAACATAATTCCTTCATGTTAATTCTGGTAAGCAAAATCCTAAACATGCATAGGGTCTGTTTTGCCATGATGTACGGTTTAACACTAGATATGAGATTGTCTGAAGTCTGAACTTGTGCAATGTGAAAACTCAGTGCTGTGAAATGTAGAGCAACTTTGCTCCTCAGCTGCTAAGTGAGAACTTAATCTGAACTACCTTTTATTGGGCTGTTTCTTCAAACAAACCAAACTCTCTTCAGAATTGTGTTAATTTGCCCATGAATTTTTGAAATATGCTTTTAATTCAACTATTTGAAGCCTTTTCAAACTTTTGGAATGAGCCTTTTGCAGAGCTAAAAACTCGAAAGGTTTTTTTTTCCTTCTTAATTATGAAAAGAATGATGCTAAAGTATCCATTCCGTTTGATGTGCCCTGCTAAGGTTATGAATGATCAAGTAAGTAGCTTAGCAGTTTATGGGATTAAATTGTAAAGTCCTGATGCTTCAGGCATTCACATGTTCAGTTTTAAGTGTATGTGTGATTTATTTTACTTAATAGTGTACAAAAATATCTCTCAACTGGCTGCCCATCCCTTCTGGATTTGATAACCTGGAGCTGCTTTTGTGCATTTTTCTGATTGGAAGTGCTTGATTTAAGCACTTAAGAGCAATCTGTACTAACCAGTGCCTATCACAAAGCTCTGTGGGTGTCCAGAGAGCCTTTTTGGAGAGATGTTTTGGGTTAAACCTTGAGTCTTTGTAAATCATATTCAAGAAGGTTGCTTAGTCAAGGTGAAGGATGTTGGAAGAAACTATCAAACGTTTGTTTTCCTCTTTTGCGTCTCTTGTGTGACATTGAGAGGGGAAAAAAGAACACTTTTCACCTCTGAAAAAGAAACTTCCCCAAGCTTGTACTTTCATGTTTTTAGGAAGTAAACTTTTTTTAGATTCCCAATTTTTCTATTGCAGATCACTTGCCATATTCTATATTTGTGGAGGAGCAAGTGTATGCCCTTAGTTCTTTAGTCTTTTTGGGATGATGGGAAAGCGCAAGTGTAGAAAACGGGGTGAAATGGCTGTATTATTTATTTATTTACTTTTTAGAGAATTGTTTAATTTGTCATGATAAGACAGACATCCAAAGTTTCAGTATGAATTATGTGTCATGGTTATAACTTAAATTTTTGAGGTTTATTTATTTATAACTTATTTATAGTGCACGTTAAAGGTCGATCATTGCCTTTTTTTTTTTAACGGATGTAAAACCTGTAGCTTGTGATTGGTTGCCTTGCACAGAAGAAAGATTCAGTTAACTTACCAAAAAATATTCTCAAAATTACTCCTTGACATTGGTATAGTTCATGATTCAGGAAGAATCGATTAAAAATTATGCTTTAAGAGGGTATGTGAATTAGCTATTTTGTAGTGAAAAACCTTCAGTAAGGAAGTTTCACTACACTGAGTTGTGTCTGGGACAGTTAAACCCTGGTGCTCTCCCACGGACCGTTACCAACCTCTTATATGATATATTTGCCACACTAAAAGCATTTCCCGAAAGTTATCCTTCTGCATGAAAGTCGTCTGTCTTTGAAACTGTTGACCAAAAATGGTAAGCATTTCACTTTTTTGAAGGGATGCGTTGACACATAAATAATATTTATGTTTATATTGAAGTGACTGGAAAGCTGCAATGCCCGTAGCAAGATTTTGTTTGAAGTCTCCGTGAATTGCACCAGGAGAGTCCTTGCACCTAGACAAGCTGGGCAATGTTCTGCTGTGTAAGTGACAATGGCTACAGGAAGATGTTATTATGTGGTAACACTTTTTAGGGTGAGGAGGGCTTTAGTATTAAGATACCCCTATGCAAAGCTTGCTGTTGTCAGTGAATATATCATATATCATGTGTGATATATGTGATCACATAATTATGATTGACATTCTACCTGTATTTTGTGTTTCCTGGTCAATCTTTTATTTGAGCAACTTAAGTGATTCTGTTAGAACAGGGCTGCTCCACTTGTTCAGGCTTTAAGGAAAGCCACTATTGGTAGATCTCGTAGAGCAAGACCCATCTAACAATGCAAAGTATGACTTTATTCCAGCCTTTTTAACACTTGGTTTATTTTCTGAATTTGCATGGTGGGTAGTAGAATGAGTAACTCCTGAAGCTTTTAGAAAGCAGTTACAGTCTAGATGTGGATGAACAGAACTGGCTTCACTGTCTGATTATTAACATTAAAAAGCTATCATATAAGAGAAGAAAATCAATCCTCTTTTTGTTTGGCTAGGTTTTTCTCTAACGCATGCAGTATTCTCTCTGGTACATTCTAGGGAGCGGAGTGGATTGTTTCAGTCTGCACTCCTTAACCTTGGTTTCCATAAATATTTGACCCATTTCACTTTGTATCACACTGAAGTAAGAATCCTTCTAAACTTCATTGACTGGAATAGACTTTGCCTCTTCTAACTTAAATAGTTAGAAGAATATTTTTACTCTGAAAATTCCCTATTTCCATGAGATGTAGATTGATGTGTTGATGCACAAAACTTGAAAGTTCAGTTCCTGGATAAGACTTTGTCTGAAAATGAAAGTTCCTTGACTTAAACCTATCTTATCCTCTTACATTTTGCTTTTAATGGCTCTCCTGCCACTGTTTGTATAGATGTTTTCAGTAGAGGTTTGAATTTGAGGCATTAATGAGCATTCAGAAATCTTATGGCTATGTAATTGAGAGTACATTATTTTACTGGAAACTTTGGAGTCTAAGCTGATGTCTAACTGAGTGAGAACCTTGAAGTTTCTGCCAATGGTCTTTTTTTGGAATTGTACTCACCCCCTTTCCTCTAAAACGGGGAAAGGCCACACCTTATTTAGACGTGAGTCTATCATAAGCATCTGTGCTATCCTTTTAGCTTCAATTTTTTGACTAGTCTGTAATTAGGAAGTTTTTGTATCGCCAGTAATTCTGTTACCAACTTTTCAAGGGCATTCATTTGAATCTAGAGATGTGGGACAATCCAGTGGTGATAATTGTGTTATTTGCAATACAGACTTTTGCTATCACTGACTTAAGGTTGTACTTAACTCACAGTAGCATTCTGCTTTTCACTGAATTGTGGAAAAAAATAGTAAGTTCTCTGGTGAGATTGACGGAAATATTTTGACTATACAAATAGCATGAAATGCCTGTCCTTCATTTACTCTTATATTTGTGTTCAAAATAGTTTGTAGTCTGTTAGAATATCTCAGAGTGACTATCGCCTAGTACTGATTGTGCAACTCCTAACTTTAGTAAATAACTGCCCCCCCTCCCATATATGAAATGTTGTTTCTGAAGGTTTTTTTATACACACTTTCTTCTTAGAATTTTAAAGTATTCTTGATACTTTGTAGTATACAACCCATTTTCTACTTTCAGGACTGAAGTCTAGATAAAGGAGAATAAATGGAAACAATTTGAGCTTGAATTAAAAGGTGAAATTTATGTGTCTGTCTGATTAGCTTTTCAACAGTAAAGTTAGGTACTTGAAATTCTGCTGCAGCACAGGACTGGCAGTCTAGCTTTTTACACAGCATTTATAGTCCCAAATCAGAGTTGAAGGTGGAGGAAATGAATATGATTATTTATATAGTATCTGAAGTTGGAAAACTGAGGAAAGGCTTGGATTTTATACTGTGCTCCATCTTAGGTCAGCTAGATATGCTTCTCAGTTCCAGAAGGAGATCTTATTTACTGGGATAAATGTTGTTGTGTGTCCTTCTGAAATTGCATTGATTTGTAAAGGTGAATGCTTCTGGACATATGTGAAAAGAAAATCCTTTAAGAGCAGGCATAATCTGAAACTGTGATTTGAAATCTCGTGCTGGTATCTCTTACAAGGCCATTAAAGTCCGGTCCCAGTGTGGGGCAGAGAGGAGACTTTCTTTACATAGTCCTCTCTTTGGTTATTACCTCCAAAGTGTCCAGCCTTCAAGTTCTTGAATGTTGTGAATACAATTCTAAGTCATCTAGCTTGAGTTTTTAAATTCTGCACTTGGAGATTCTAAAAGTAAGTTTTAGTTGCCGTGTTTCAGTGATTTTTAGCCCTAAATACCTAGCAGAAAGTTGTGTTTTAAAACAACTGTTTTTTTCCCCCAGTCTAATAGCTTTCACATAGCTGCTATTTTCTAAGTATACACTAGCTATAACTGTCTATAAACTGCCTATACTAGACTTTTTGTAGATCAGATGCCTTTGCATACTGTGGTGATGATCTGAGTTCCTGATTCACAAGGACTCGAGCAATGCATATTTGTTGCATACAGTAGTAGTTCTGCAAATGGATCTGCTCAGTGTGCATGGGATCATAGTCCAAATAGAGAAGCCACGGAATATACTAAGAAAAGCAGATGCAAAAAAAGTCATCTATGATAAGCACTGTGTGTTAATCTTAAAAACATAAATTACTTCATCTTCTCCAGTAATACTGACTGTACAACTTTATTCTTTCTCCAAAGTATGGAAAAATCTTCCTACAAATGAGAACATAAGTTTGGGTATGGCACTGTAAATAGCCAACAAATAGATATACGACCTGTTGGTTTCTTGTTTGCAGTAGTAGTGACCTTGATGGGCACTTGAATATCTGCTGGATGTTGCTATATTTTTCTTCAGTATGACTCGTGTTGGAAAAAGCTTATCCTGTCCGCAGTGAGTGTGTGTTTTTGTGGCAGGAATTTGTTCTGTTTCACACTTCAGGTCAGATTTTTAAATAAGTTGACATACAGTGTAAGAATACATTCATAGAAAATGCTATTAAATATCCTAAATAAATAGGATAAATAAATATCCTAAATAAATATTAGTGCTATTAATATAGGATATTTATGACCTTTTCTCTACAAAAGAGATGTTTGGGATTTGCAAATTAGGTGTGGTATACGCTGCTGCTATTTTTATATACTGTATGGATGATTTGACTCAATTATAAGTAATGAAACTTTTTATTATCACTTGTGAAGCCTTTTATAAGTATAAAGTTAAAACATGATGACAGCAATGGCTTGTTGCCTCTCTATTCAATTTCTGTATCTGATTTACATTTTCTTCCATAGAGAAGCATAAAACATCTAGAGAAGATGAAAAAATAGTTATCCTCATTCTCTGGGATCTCCAGGAAGTAGACCCTATGCATTTGCTTACCTGGCAATTGTCCTTATTTAGCAAGGGCCTATATAGCCATTTTGTATTCACTGTATACATTTGCAAGTGGCATTCTTGTTGGCCTTAGTCATTTCTTTTAAATTCTTGAACTCTAAATTTCACCTACGATACACACTTTACATATTTTATTTAAAAAAAAAAAAAAGATTGTCTGTATCAATATGTTTGGATTTTTAGGAAAGTTTTGCATTATTGGAGTAGAAAGTAACAATTTATAGAACTTAAATGTTGTAAAATATGTTTCAGGCTCAGAAGACGAAGCAGAAAAACACGAAGATATGGAGTTTTGGATACAAACATAGAGAACATGGAGCTGACTCCATTAGAACAAGATGATGAAGAGGATGATACAACACTATTTGATGCAAATCATCCTAGAAGGTATGTATGTAGAAGCTAAATAAACTTCTAGTAATAGAAGTGAAGGAATGTGGATGAGGTGCAGTTTCACTGAGAAAGCTCCTTGTATGCCTGTAGCTGGAGAAGGGCTGTTAAGATCCCTTGAATTTTAGATGGTCAGTGTAGTAATCAAGAAGACAGACTTAGTACTTCAGCTGCTCTTTATTTACTGCAGAATAGCATTTTTTTTTCCAGCATCCGAGTCCCTGAGAAATGGCAAGTAGAATATTTTTGTTCTAAATACAGTGTCCTTACTGCAGCTTATCTTGAAGTTCACTGCTAACTTCTACATTTCTTTTATCTTCTCAGTTTTTGTGTTCTCTCCTGCTAGTTCCAGAACATTGTTCTAATTTTCTTTGCTAAAATAATCAGCAGTTGAGAATGACCCTGCACTAAGTTTTAGCTTTAGCATTGCTGCACAGAGAAGTGTTCTTTTTGGGTTTTTTTGTGATTTTTTTTTTTTTTTTTTTTTTTTTTTCTGTCATGCTCTGAAGCTATCTATGTAGATACAGGGGAAAAAATGTTGTAGATAAGCTGCCCAGTTTAAATGCAACTTTCTTCTTAAGTTCTGAGTTTTCAGCTGCTTGAAAGCTTTGAATTGAGACAAGATGCTTTTGAACCCTTGTCAGCCCCTCTGGGCTTTGGAATTGCAATTCGAAATTAATAAAAATAAGTTTTCTTAATTAAGTAACTCCATTAGGCTGCACATATAGAGATAGCAGAATTCTGAAAATGCTGAGTACTACCAAAAATCTGAAGAGATACAATGATTAATCTTAATTTTGCTGGTCACAGTTGGCAAGTGACTCAACACTTCTTACTGTGAAATGAGTTAAATTCTCAAAGAAACAATGCAGCAAATGCAATGCATGGTGCTCCAAATGAATTGGAAGTAATGGAGTCAAAAGGCAGACTGTTCTGCTGATTATCTAAAATCAGCTCTTGGATGGCAATTCTGATACTTGAGGTGAAAGAAAGATTAAGTCGATTTTATATTCCCCTCTTTAGAGGGAATGTTTTAAATGATTTTGTTTGTTTTCACATATACTTGCTCAATCTGAATATTTTTTAAAAATAATTACTATTTCCTTAATCTCTCCCCTACACATTAAAAGAAGATAGCTGGTATATCATAACTTCCTGCGTGTTGAAGAGTCTTGTGACATTTATGGATACCTTTTGTCAATAATATTGTTCCAGTATAAATGATAAAATCATGCAATAGGTAATTGCTATGGTATATCTAGGAATTCCCCTGATGTCTTTTCTAGGTGTTGACTTCTCTTGTAATACAACATACTCAACAATATTGTGTTCCTGTTGTTAAGGCTTGAAGGAGCAGTATACCTAATTATGTTGCTGTTGAACAGTGTTTTATCTAAAGGATGCTATACCATTAGGAGATTAAATAGGTGTGTATGTATATCTATATACATAGTATGTTTTCTGCTGCAGTGAGTAGTATAGCAGTCTCCTGTATATAGATATTTTGGTTATGACTTTCAGTTTACTTTCAGAGATTTGGGGGTATTACATAAGCTTTCAAATACTGGCATGATAACAAGTGTCCTCCTAAGATCCATAATCTTAGATTGCAAGTTAAGCTTAATTCACATTTTGTGGATAAATCTAAAATACATAGCTTGAAGCATATTGTGTCTTAAGACAAACAGTCTTGTGTCTTAAGTCTTAAACAGTCTTAAGACAAACAGTCAATGCAGGACTGCATTGAAGTTCTTAACTATTTTGCTTATCAGTGGAGCAGAAAATACATCTGAAGGAGAAATAAAGTATCTTGGAAACTGATTCCCAATGGAGTAACTAGGAGCTGATGCTTTATCTTGGAGGTCACCTTAAAATTTGCCATATTTCTGTTCTAGTACAAATTTTTCCTGCATTGTGTCCAGTGACTGAGAGCGGATTTTAAACTGCACTTGTCATCAGTTTTGATATCCAAAAGAAAGTTCATGTTATGATGTAATATTATAGCTTGAAAAAACTGTCCGGTTTTCAGAATATTCAGGCTCCCTTTTAAGTACTGCAGAGAGTTGTTATTTAGTTTAGCTATAGCAAGCAATATGAAGATGTTTGAAAAAAAAATTATTGATCCAGTCTTTTCCAAAAATAGTCCTCTAAAATGCCATATAGTATAAGCAGTTCAGGTACATTAGCAGTGTTTCATCGCACTGGTACAGCTGCTGTCAGATAAATCAAGCATTTATGTTAATAGAAAGAAGTGGAAAAATTGGGAAGTGTGTAAATAAGGAACATTATCTCCTTACTGAAAGGGATTCTAAATACATTGTTTTTTAAAAAAACAAATATATGTATATGTTTCAGCTGGTGAAGCGAAATGTGATATATTGGTGTGAGTCATATCCCTGAAAAAGTGTGGCGGGGGAGTGGAATATGCTTGAGCATGTTACACCCTGGAGTAAATATATAAATTGATGTAACCTATAGCATAGGCATACCTTTACTTCTGACTTATGGGGCCATGAAAATGCCCAAACTTCTATGTGTTGTCTTGGAGAAGTGCTGGTAATGTCACCTTCTGACCGAAACTCTGCAAGAACGAGAATTGTGTCAGACTGCCTGTTAACATGTTCCTTTTGACTTACTGAGGAAAGCTGTCAAAGCAGAGCAGAATGTCTTCAAAAGAGAATAACCATAATGATGGAGAAATAAAATATTACTGTTTCAGGATAGCTCAAAAAGTGCTTAGGTGACTACCAAAACCATTATTTTGGTAGTAAGAGCTTGAGAAAAAAAGTACTTCTATTTGTGCTTAAAAAATTAAAAAATTAAAAAATTTAAAAAAAAAAAAAAGAAAGAATGCACTTGGCCATGTAATACTGAGAGCTTGCTGTGTTCTCCTGCATAGCAGGAAGCTCTCAGTTTTCCAAAATATTTTTTATATTTAAACAGTGTTTTTGTTTTGAGGAAAGAGGTGCTGGCCAACATCAGTCCTTCCCACAGACAACAGAGTGAGCTGCTGGCTGAATTGCTGTCCAAAACCATACACAGTGAAGGCATGGAAAGAGAAGCTTGGAAAAATCATATTTGGATGTGTATTTTTTTCCATGTTAATTTCTTCCCCTTATTGTAACTAAATCTTTTGCAAATTCATACTTTTAGCCATCTGCATTAAAGCTCAATAGTCTGTCTTCATATTATTGCCCAGGCAAAACGACCAAAGGGAGCTCAAAATGCATAAGGACTCGAACACGATGAGGACAACTCGATGATAATGATACTTAGATATTCTCAGTAGATGTTAAGCTTTGTCCTGATGTCTGCAAAGATTCAAAGCATTTTTTAAAGATAACATTATGTAGTCAGGCTTAGAGCGGCTAATCAGAGAAATAGCAAGAGGGTCCTTGCTTACTGAGTTCAGTCCCTTTCTGTCATAGGCAACCAGGGTTGCAATTTTGCTTAACAACTGTCAAGAATGAGCTTGCTCAGTTCCTGAGTTGCTTGTCCCCATCGCTCATAATAGAAGGCATTTCAAAAACTAACTGCACTCACAGAAAATTAAACTTCTAATCTATGTTCTCTGGTCAGTTTATATGCATTTGTTACACATAACAGCTTATATAAGTATTGTTTTATATACTGATGGTTGTCTTTTTTTATATACTGAGAGTTGTCTTTTTTTCCTTTTTACTCTATGACCTGTTTATATACTGCAGTAGTATCTACCCTGTTTTCACCTTTCCTGGCTAGACCAAGATTTTTATTTATTTATATAAGGTGATAACTGTACAGTACTGTCTGTTAGAGGTGTCTGTAGGCCAACTTTGAGATAGTTGCAAAGTCTATATGACTCTTTACAAGGTTGAGCAGAGATGCTGGCTTCTTTCCTAAAACAAGTATAGCAGTATCCAGTATATTGTGCTTATACAGTTTATTACTTTCAGCTTTGCTGCTGTTTCTTTCAGAGCTTTATGAAATATCATAACTGTGATTTTACACAGGTGACTTGAATGAAGTGTTGCACCTTTACTTTTTTTGTCTTAAACTTCAGTCTTTAAAAGTATTTGCAAAAGTTTCGTTTGTAACAGGACATTTCAGATGATTGCATATGTTTCTTCTGTTGCAGATAAGTACGTGCCTTTCAGTGAAAGAACTTAATCATGAAACCAGAGAAAGAGACTGCTTCATAGGAGGAGTAAGAACCAAATAGCAAGAGGGTATGGAAACTGAGGGAATAATTTAAGTTGTATATATTATGTCATCCTTGATTTGTTGCAATAAATACTGTACCAATTTGTTGTACCTTTTTGTATATATATGTATAGAATTCTAAATATAAAGCCTAAGGAGCAAGTGTGCACTAAAATCAAAACCTATTTGAAAGTGAGATTACTTTAAAACAGGGTATTTTTTGCTTGTTCTCAATCTTGTATGCCATAGGTGTGGTATACACTTTTTTCTACAGTAACCTAGAATGTTAACCAACTTTTTGCCAATGTAAAATTGTAAGTAAACCTAAGTGGCGTAGCCTCTGTGAACTCTGTGAACTTGATTAGTTGAGGAGATGCTTTACCCTTTACAAACGAAAAGCCAGACTACTGCCTCTTGTGTTTTTTTAAGAACTAAATTAACATATTGTATGGAAACTAAGTGTACAAATAAAAATGTTTACAATGTTCCTAGCATTTAGTGTCATACTTTATAATTTATAAATTTATAAATTAAGGATATAACTGTTATGATCTTGTTACAGTAATGCAGCAGCACACCTCTGCTTTTAAATTAGCTGTGTTCAGAGTGCTCTCTTCAACTGGCATGGACAGGTAGGTGTTGCACCACTGACTCCAGGATGCTACTGGTGTTTGCCACGTGTTGTCAGTGTTCAGTCCTTGGTCAGTGTAGAGCCCAAGCCTTCCTGTGAACAGCTTTGCTCTTGTTTTAAGATGTAGAACAAATAATGCACTTCTGCTAGAACTCTAAAATCAAAAAAGTGACATCAGAAGTGGCTGTTAATGTGAGGTGTGTGATTAAGACTTATCTTAATGCAGCTGTCATCCAGTTATGGATTTTTAGCTATCACCGGTATTTATTCCTCACTTACTGTTTGTGACCAGAGTAGGAATGCTTATTTCTCTCTGAAGCCATTTCTACAATGACAAGTAGTCTGCTATAAAGATATTTTTAGTCCTATAGCAGCTGCTTAATACCAGTGGTGACCCTGTGGATTTACTAAAATATACTCATTTGCCCTAGTAGAAGCTCAGCTGAGGTCTGAATTTCCTCTGAACTCAGGCGATGCCAAAGCAGCCTCCCAAGGTAATATTCATCTACAGTTTGCCCTTCCCTTCCCTGCTGGGAACTGTATTATCTTTGCAGTAGACCTGAGACTATATTTGTGTTTGCTCCTATTTTTATAAAGAAAACAACTCCTTCTCAGGTTTAGCTGAGGAATCAAGATATGTTGTCAAGAATACCTGTGGCTTAGGCTCCAGGTGAGAGTGAGTGGGCAACAAAAAGGTTCTGTAATAGAAGGGAAAGCAAAGCTGTTCCTGTCTAAGGTTGGCTGTCAGCGTCAAAGCTAAACATAGACTTTCTTAGAATTTTTTTTCTAGCTAGATCAAACTTATGAACCCTTGTACTAAAGAGCTTGTGTTTCTGGCTTCCTACAGTTAGTTGTTACAATCCTATATAATGTTTTCAGGCTTTAAGCTGAGAGTATCCCAAGGAGCAGTTGTGTGCTAGTGATTGATACTTGATCTGTTTATTCTGTGGAAGCAGTAGAAATACAGATGCTCATGCATTGCCTGCAAGCAAATCTAGATATTTTCCTGAAGGGGGGCAGCAGGGGGAGAAAAAAAATTAAATTTCAAAGCAAGGTGCATTTGGGGATGTGGGGGGGAAGTGTGTATTACTTGTTTTGATGCCTCCAAATCATAAGGATCTATTTTCTAGGATAGGCAGCCCCAAGCAAGTTTTCCAGCTGTGTTAAGTAGACACAGCTTTGTTCTTTGATATGCCTGAAACTGGCCCATCTTGCAAACTTTCTCAGCATTGCCCAAACTATATGTAATTAATGAACTGAAATGGCACTGATTGCTTTTGCAGGCATAAAATCTATCATGTGCTAGTGTAATCTCCCTTGAATTCTTAACTTCTGGAAATCTGCTCTGAACTGTGTTCAGCTCCTGTTGAGAAAACTGGGTGTGGTTAAAATGCTTGAAAGACTTCAGGAAAAAATGCTGATAAAAGATTACTATGAACTTGACCATATCAAAGCTACCAGGGAGTATCTGTTATTGTGCTGTTGTGTGTATTTTTTCCCTTCATAAATGGAAATTCAAGACAACATGTACAGGAATCCATGTGTCCGGACAGATTCCTTACCAAATCTCAGCAAATGAGTTTGGTGAATCTAACTGATAATGAACTGATTTGGGAGTGGGAATTCCAGGGGGTCAGGAAAGAGCCAGGAAAGCACTGTAATCTGTGCTGACTGAAAGCATGCTTGGCTCTCAAGAGAGGTGCCAAGCTGCTGCTTAGGCTTATGCTGCTGCTTGCTGCAAACTTCTTGTCATGCTACTGCTGATGCTGGTGTTAGAAGTTGCTAACTACTCAACCGCTGTAGAAGTGACCCAGATCTCTCCAGAGCGCTGTGCTCTGATCTGACTTTTGCCTGAATTTCCCTTCTCTCCATTTGTAATAGCTCAAAGGGACTGCTATCTGTTTAATTTCTGTCTTGAAGCATTCTGATCATAACGCACAGCAAGATGAGAACATTTCTTAAAGACACTGTCAGCATGGGAATTTATTGGCAGGTACAAGGGAAGCTCTTAATCACGGTATCTTTTGAATCTGTGTTTACATGCACTCTCCAATGCGTAGTGAAAGTGCTAATTTTGTAGACAGTATCAACAAAGCCTTCAGAATAGCAGATGCTAACAGCAGTATGCTTTGCACAGTATGTGGCTAGGACAAAGTCGCGGGTCAAATCCAAAATTTATGCCAAAGGTCAGTTGGAACTGTTATTTCAGAGCTAGGCATTTTGATCTATTTTCTCCCCTCACGTGTCATTCTCTTTAATAGAAACAGGTTCATTCATTAGTGTTTAAGAAAGTGTTCGTTAAAAAATGAAATAATACACAGTTAGCTTTTATATGCCTTTGTGTCTATACACACACACACACATGCACTCGGATTTGCAAAGTTTCAGTTCAATAAATATCCAACTCAGTTGCCTCTTGTACATTGTATCATGTTTGCCCTAATCTTACTGTCTTGAACCTGCTTTGGCCACTGTCCAAGAGAAGATACTTGACTAGATGGATTCAGACCAGCTGTAGCTGTTCTTACTGATTCTGATGAAAAGTCTAAAGGTGCCTCATCATTCCAAACACAGAAAACAGTTCATGATAGCATCTGTTAAACCTACAGCTCCAAAGAAGAGCAAACGTACATATGTATACTGGATGCTATTCTTGAACTTTCAAGGATGAAATTTCTTTGGGTAAGTTAGAGAAAAATCTCCTTCAAATTTTAACCCTTCTAAGAGGTTGGTATTTTTCTTTCGAAGTTTGATCTGTATATAATCTTATAGTAGTGGTAAGTCTATTACACTTAAGCTTTAGTGAATGCTGGAAAGAGCTTGGCTCCTTTGCAGCACTGTCACATCTTGTCAGAGCCCCCTCAATCCTTTCCTAGTAGTCTTATATTGCAGCTGCAATCTGTTTCATTCTTTTCTTCTGGAAATGAACCATTTTGGTCCACACCAAAAGTTCACTTTTGCCCAAAAGTGAAAGCAATATTAAAACTAATCTAAAGTATGTAAGGGCACGTATTAAAAGAATGTATGTAATATCAGTGTAGCTATGCTGTTGCTATTATTCTCATCCTTATCTCTGTCATTTTTTTTAATTAGAAAAACTGAAATGCAATAGGATGCCTGCACGCTCTGTTCTTACCATGTGGCAGGTAGCACAAGGTAACAAGCATGTGAACTACCCCTAGAGCATTGCACTGAATGTCTTTATTCAAAGGGGGTTTCAGCAGGATATAGCTTAGCTTGGGAACTTTTATGACACTTGTGAATTATTAATAATACTTATAAAATATTGTTTTGTATGATATCCAGAGATATGGTATTGGGGACCATGCAAAGAAACCAAGCTTGGAATGAGCCAACTTGAATGCTGAGGGCTCTTAATCCGCATCAGCTCTGTGTTGTGTCTGGCCCAGCGTGCCCTGTTTCTTATCTAAGCCAGCTTATTGGGTTAGATCCAGTGCCTTCGTGATGCCTTGCTTCATGGCACACAAGGTGCCTTTTCAGACAGCAGTAGTTCCTGAAGAATAAGTAGCCCTTTTTATTCTGCTGCAGCCACATTTGGCCTTCATCGCTTGCTCATCCTGCTTTGAGTCTTGCTGCAGCAGTTCCCATCTGCCAAAAAATTCAGAGGCTGACATTTGCCTGTAGGCAGGCTCCTTGCCCAGAGGAGGCAGGAGGAGGCAGTCAGAACTGCTGCTGATCAGCAGCTCGCTGTTTGGGACCTTCAGCATGATCTCACCCGTTTGCATTTGATTCATCTTCTGAAGTTTACAGCTATAAGAAGAGATACAACCTCTTTCCGACCTCCAGTATCCCAAATGAAAGAAAACAATGCTAGACAGCATATTTTCTACTTTAATGTGTTCTTTCTGAATAGTTGTTTTATTGGTTTGGGGCCTTAGATTTTAGAGCAGCATCAGAAACATCCAGGGATGGAAAAGAAATATGCAGAAAATAATGTCTTAAATTAAATACAAATAGTTAAAAGTACGTCTGCACCTGAATTTTCTTCAACCCAAGCAGAGAGATGACGGCATTGGGACAGGCACTATTGTTTCCTTGAGCTGGACTGATAGCAGGGCTTGCTTGCTTCTGATGCCTCAGTTCCAGTGGTGTAAGGTCCAGGCTAACATGACCCACGCTACCTTAGCTCCAGTGTGCAGTATAGAGTTTTATCTAAGAGGTCTTTAGCCTCCTGGATGTAAATAGCACAGCCTGATTGAAATTTTAATTGATTATCTGACAACTGTAGTTGTTGTCTTATGAAAAAAAATCCATAAATTGACTTGTTTTGATGTATGTTTCAAGAAAATGAGAGCTAAAGTAGAATTATGCCAATAAGCTGATTAAAATCTACTGTTCTTTATTTTGTTATTTGAATATGAATTATGTTATGAATTAGTACCTCTGAAGATGGTTTCCTCAGTTTATTACACTGTGGGTGTAGTGCTGTCCATTTGCATGGCTAGATAACATACAAAACTGCAAACCAAATTGCTTGTAATATACTGTATGCTTTTAGATTAAATTTAAAAATCCTGGTATTAGATTCAGTTCTGTCTTCCTTCTCAAAATGTTGAAAAAGATCAAAATTCTGATTAAAAAGTGCAGGACTTAAAGAATGTTTTTATTTCTGTTACAAAGTCATAGACTTTAGCCACACAGTTCTTCCAGAATAGAATTTTAGGATTGAAAATTCAGGCCACTTACCGTTGCAGTTGTCACTGTTACGTCAGCTCAACAGTGCTTCGAGTACAAGGGATATTATCAGACTCTGTAGGAAAGCCATTCTGCTCAGTGCTTCTCATGCCCAAACATGAGGCTCTCTTTGAATACAAAATTTTAGAGCTCCATCCTGTTGAAACATCTGGGATCACCCTTTGTCCCTTGTTCATGCAGTTCTCTAGTGAGCAATGCTCAGTGTGTGTTTAGCTCTTGACCAACAGCGTTGGCTGATCAACAGTTGACAACTGGTATCTTGACCAGGTTGGCCTGTCTTGATCCTTGATGTTCATGCCCCCAATGTCCTTAGCACATCCTTCAGGATGTCAGCATATCCCAGAGATCCACGTGGTGGTTTAATCATAGACCGTGTGGGAGTATGCACTGAAATCCTAAAGTCCCTCAAAAAATAAAAACCTGCAGTAAAAGCAGGACATGCCAAGCCCCTGAGGTGTAAGAACGCCTCTTTTCTGCCTCACTTACAGAATCACAAACAGATTAAGGTTGGCAGAAACCCCTGGAGATTCACCTGGTCCAACCCTTTCAGTTATTGATTACTTATACATGGGAATTGGATGGAGATGCAGACCAGAAGGTTGTAAGCCTTTCGACAGCCATGAAAGTAAGGGGAAGGTGATGTATTACGTAGATACCATTTATAGCTGGCCTTGGATCATGTTGGTTTATGAAACAGGTAATTAATTACCTTTTGCTGGACTGTGTGCAGTTAACTATATTCATATTCCTTTTCTCTCCCCCTCTCATCACCTCTTCCTCAAAAAATTCACCTATTTTCAGAGTGTAATAGGCACTTGCAAGGAAGCCTGTCCTTTCCAACAGGTAGTCTCTTGCAGAGGATCAGTGCCAACATCTCGAAGTCATGTTATGCCCTATGTTTGCAGAAGCGAGGAGGGCAGACAGGTAAATTTGTTATGGCTGACTGGTAGCATCAGCTGCAGAAGTGACAGTGATGGGGTCTTTGCGGCAAAAGAGAGATTTCTGCTTGGGAAACAGGCATGTTTTAGTGAGCACAACCTGGCTGTTGATGTATCTGCAGCGGGGATGTGAAGGAGCTGCTTGAACGTGGATGCAAGGCTTTTGATGGGCTAAGGGAGAAGAGTAACAGCTATAAAGCCACATAGGAAGATGATTGTTGGAATAAACATGCACAAAGCTCTGCCTCTCCATAGGCATGGTCAAGACAATATTCAAGGTCACTGTTGGCTGAATGCGGTCTGGTCATTGCAGTGTGCACTCTTGCTGCAGCCATGGGGCTGGAGGGGTTTGCTGTCCCTCTGAGATACTGCAGAGCATGAGATGGACCATGGTCATCTGCCAACATAGAAGGCAGGGCCAGTTTGTGCAGAGCTGCCCAAAGGCCAACTCATAGTCACCTGGCAGAAGTTAAGGAGCAATTGGCCTTTCCAGTGATTGTGATTGTAAAGAAAGGCTGTAAGCAGCATAGGCACAGCGCTGGTGGCAGTGCACCATGTGCTGTAGCTGTTGTCTTGTGTTTGAAGCAGGTGCGGGCTTATCGCAAGAGGCAGCTGCTGGAGTTCTGATACACATCAGTGCTGTGTCTGCAGCCAGCGCGCTTAATGCAAGGACACATAAATCACTTCTGCTGACACCCTGCTGTCATTTTACCATGTCTTTTGTTTTTAACAGCATGTGTCCTGGCCCATTGATGGGCTGGAACTACTGGCCTTGCCTCCTGGATTCTGTGGTTTCTGTGTTGTTACACCAAGCATTTCAGGGGGTGCCTTGAACCAGACCTTAGTTATAATAGCACTAATTGTGCAATGCCAAACTGCTGTCCTTCATGTCCCTTGGGGTTCAATGTGTCTTGCTTCTGGACTGGAAGAGGAGGCCCAGCTGAGCCAGTCGCTGTTCAGATGCAGCATCAGCTCCTACTGCTAGGATGTGAAGGTAGTCTTCTGCACCCTGGAATTAGACACATCTAATTCCACACATTCCACACATGGGATCAGCCTGTGTACCTGGGATTTATTTGAAACATGGTGGATGTAGGCTTAAAATGTGCTCTCTAGCTAGTCAACACTCTCCAGACAACTGTTTATTTGTTTATTTATTTATATTTTCTGATGCAGCTGTATTAGTTACACTTCTCATCCTCAACAGAGGCGGCTAAAAGTTGTACTTAGCAAGTCTCTGTTCACTGCCTCATGGATCACAGTCTGCTGTGCCATGTCAGCCCAGTGAGGTTTGGGGAAATGAAGCTCCATGGCAGACAGCTTAAAAAAATCTGTGTGGGTAAATGAGGGAGATCAGGGAAGCTGGCAGTGAGAGGAGACCTAGAAGTCGCCTTTGTGAGACTTACTGCTTTGTGAGACTTAACTGCAAATCTTGCGGGCTCTGTCTTAAATCCTGCCTTCCATGATGACTTAAGAGTTCCCACTGTGGTTTATTAGCATAGATATGAGTGAAGGCCTCTGATCTTGTCATGTGGGATGTTATGTGGATAGAGATAAAGCACTCTGACCTAAATTACTGCTTGGGAATAACGGGGCAGACTGACATAGATGTAGTCACTCAGCTCGGTACAAAAAAGACCAGTGTGTAAAAGCTGTTGCTTTTTCTTCTTTGTAACAGATACTTTCCAAAGGTGAATGCATCTGGGCAACCAAATTCATTTTGCATAGACAGAGCTTCGTGGAAGCAGCAGATAATAAGATTTTCACTTCAAGACTAGATTTGATGTGAAAGGACAATCTAGACATGACAGTTTTATATCTCATTACAAGGTATTTAATTCCCACTTTAGCAGCTCTAATTGAGAAGGATCTCATTGACAAGTTTAGTTATAAGTAGTGTGCACCCTTTAACTCCCCAATATGCATGCTACTCACAGATCAAGCTTGTAATATCCTTATTACAGAGATGCTAAATACGTTAATGTAGATAGTGACTGAAAAAATATTAAAACAGTCATACACCCAGTTCTCACTGGATTTAGCCTATAGCCAACAACTTGGCTCAGCTGATACCTTGCAGTGCTGTAAATAACAGGAGTGGAATTCCAGCTCAGAAGGGTGATATGTCTGGAAAAGTCCAGGCAGTACCATGTTCCTGGAAAGCCATTGGCTATGGAAATATGCAGACAGCCACTGCACTCTGTGATTTTTTATAAATTATACTTCTTAGTGTTCCTAAGAAAAATTCAACAAACCACAGGCTTCTGATATTAAAGTGATAGCTTTCAATATAGAAAGACCCTGAAAGCCACTTTCATCATGTGTCTGGCCTAATAGAAATTCAGGAAATTGGGTGCTTTGGTGCAGCAGGAAGGGAGTTGCTCATTCAACTTTAAAATGTCAATTACATATTTTATGCCTGCATACAATATTGAGTGTTCAGACGTAAGCAGCATTAACCTTGTTCTTTGCTATGTAATGTATTAAGGTAAAAATATAATTGGCTTTCCCTGTTATCTTCAAATAGAAATTCATTTACTTGAAGATCTTTCTTGGTATGAGTTTGTGTTTAGGATGAACCTAAATCTTTATGTACACTGGATAATATCTATGCCAAATGATCTTTAATTTTATTAATAACTAAGGATGTGGGGTATCTTCCTTGTCAGAAAGTAAATTTTTCCCTTTTCTGCTTTTCCATATTTGCTTTAAGTAACAATGTTCTGTTTTACAACACCGTTTCTTTGATCTTAAAGCCTTTTCAAAAACACAGCAGATCTCTGAGTTGAGAGGTGAATGTCCATATTTATATGGACAACATTAAGGAGAAATTCTCTAACTTGTTCACCTCTCTCACTGCTGGTATGTGAATGTGTCCACGTGATATACAAAGAAGTTTAAAATAGTTAGAATAAGAGATCAAGTGCTTAATAGCTGGAAAGTATAGTGAAGGTTTCTGCACAACCTTAACTCATTCTCTTACATATAAACATGGTACTACTATTAATATAGAATACATGCACATTTTTCCACAGAACTTTCCTTGCTCACTGCAGAGGGAAGAAACTCTTTTAATAAACAGTTTTTCAGTGTGCTGTTTTATTCTCTTGTATTTGTGTGAAAGTGAAAAAAATGAAAATGAAAAAAAATGAAGAAGGGAAAAAGACCTGGTTCAAATTCTTTTGTCCATGAAAAAATGTTTTTCCTCCAAGACATTCCGATAGTGGCTTAGACCTTTATGAATAAAAATATAGAGAGCTTCACAAAAACAAGAAATGTTTATGGTCACTGTACTGATAAGCTGCTGAGGCTGAGGGACCATTTAGATTGTTACTCATTATAGGAAGTTAGCTTCAGTTAAAATAGCTAAAAACTGGTTTCTCAGCTTATTAAGGCATTCCACATTTTTAGTTTGTTCATTGTTATGTTGTAAGAGCTTAAACTTCTGCATTGGAACTGTAATCTTTATTTGATCAAGTGGAAAAATGAGAAACACATAAAGAATAAAAGACTGTAGAATTAATTTCTTAGAAACTTTGTTTAGATTTAGATACCTGAAAATGCAATGTCAGAGCCAGAGACAAGAATAAAGTTTTGCAGAGTACTCCTTTTTTAAAAAAAAAAAAAAAAAGCTTTCTTTTTTCCTTTTAACCTTGTGATAACACACATAGATCTTAAATCACTATGCAACGCTAGTTCATTCCTTGAGTATTCTCCATCTGGCATGCTGCATGAGGCCAGTCCTTTGGGGAAAAGAGTTTCTGATCATGTAATTAAGGACTGTACTGCAGTGCATATGCACAAGGGGGCAACTTTTGCCTGCCATGATTTAAAGAAAAGTTATTTGTCTTCGGAGAATTAGGGCTAGTCATCAAGGAAAAAAAAAAAAAAAAAAAAAAAAAAAAAAAAAAAAAAGATGAACATGGGACTGTTAATTTACATTTGGGATGTTTTTGGAAGGGATGTTTTAGTAAAAATTTTGGTGGGGAGAAGAGAGAATCCTTTGAGGAGAGTGAACAAGAGCTGATTGTGGTGAGGAAAGTGTGCAGTTTTTGGCCTGCACTTTTCCCTGGTTTGATTTTACTTCCTCCCCTAAGGGAAGATAATTCTGGTTTGATTTGCTTTGAATGGCTTGTTACAAACCTGGATCTCTGAGCTACATGAATTATCTATAATTCAGTAGTTATTGCTTGAAGATGCCAGGGGGACAGGAAGTGAGTTCTTGGCAGATCATCAGCTCAAGGGAACCGCTTGTTGGGAAGGAGCAAATGTTAATTCCTATCAGAGAGAGAGAATATTTGTAATAGATTGTCATAGATGCATGTCATTGTAATGCCATTTGTAATAGATGCATGTCATTTATCTGGCTTGCTATGACACAGATGTATGTAATTGCCCGGTTTGTGGCCTTCCCTACCACTTGTTGGGTATTTCTGTTATATTCTTTATCTATGTAACGTTTCTAGGAGGGAAAGGTTAAGGTGTCCTAATGATGATGGAGGATCTAATGTGTTTTGGTATAAACATAATAACTGACCAAGAGCTTAGAAACTAACCAGACATTTAGGGGACATCAGGCAAAAAGCAGCAATATCTTCATTTTACAATTCTGTGATGCAGTGGCCACTCGCAACTCTACCACAAACTTGTGATGAAAACTGCAAATCACAGGTTTCTTGACTGTTGATCTTTCTCTCAAAAACTGATTATAAGGAATAATAAAAGGGTGTAAAACCCTACATAGGCATCTTTTTTTTTTTTTTTTCTTTTTTTAAGTATGGCATCTTTTCTGTAAGGCAAAGCTATGACTTCCCTGTGTGACATAAATGATTGGACTTGCACTTCCTGTGCCAAAGTAGATTCTATTGAATGGCTATGCGGCTTATTTGTAAAGGAAGGAATACAAAAGTAGGAGTCATGACTCTTACATGAAGAGTACTCTGGAGACATATTCTAAATGACTTTGCCAGGAATGCTCAAGCCCTTAGCTAGGGGAGCTAAGGCAGACGTGGAGGTGGTGGCTTGCGGAAGATACTGCAGAGCCTTTGCTACTCCTTTCTTTTCTGTTCCTTAGACTGGTCTAAAGGGGAAATCTGGGAAGCAGCTGCTGGGCAGGGGGAGATTACGTGGACAGGCACAGTGCTTGAGGAAGGCTGAGTGAGAGAACCTGGCAGGGCAGGGTGCTACAGGCCACAGAGAGGTGACATTTGCTCACCCTCAGTCATAGGTCCTGAAAATAGTCTGATCCCCCCCAATCAGGCAAAGAGCAGCCAAACTCCATGAATTTCAGCACTGCTTGTCTCGTATAGGGAGATTATATACAGGGATTGATACCACCTTGCAATCGAATCCCCCACAGGGATGTTCAGATTGAATCCAGCTTGCAGCTTAGCCAAAGTTTAGGGGAAAATTACAATGAATGTTCGTTATTACTTAGAGTCATGCTAACTTTCAGCCATTTAGGTTTAGATATTTGGTATCCATGGTTGCCTTTCCTGAGTTCTTTCCTTCCTCTCCTTTAATTAAATACTCTGTGGGAATAAACAGTAAATCCTTGATTTCCTGTCATTATGATGTGGCATTGCTTAGAGCTTTTACAGATGTCCTTAGCTGTTTCCTCGGCCACCAAGTGGCAACACTGAGCTCCAAAGCCTCAAGAGCAGAGGGAGTTACCAGGCTCCGGAGGGAGAGCAGTGAGGAGCCCTGAAGCCCCTCAGGACCCTCCTGTGCCCTAGAGGCAACTGCAGGAGTCTCAGTATCTCCTTTCTCTTTCCTGTTGGAAGTCTCACTCCTTAGACAGTGTCAATTTTGATTTCGAGTTTGTCAACAAATGGAGTCTCTGAGAGATTGCTACAGCTTGAGATCAGTGCCCACAGAGAACGAGCGCGTTAACTTTTCCCGAACTGGCAGGAAATAGATATTGAGGTGAAAGAAAAGACCTTATTCAAGCTGTCAAGGAGGGAATCAAATAGGATGCAGCTACAAAAGAGCAGGGGAATGAGTCTTCCAAGTTTGCTCTGGAATTTGTTACAGAACAGTGAATGGGTTAATACCAGCAACAGATCTTTCAAATATATTTCAGGGATAAAAGAGGAGGAAAAAATTATTTTCATTACATTTAAATTCAATTCATTTACATATAAAATTGGCTTATTGTTTTATTATAACCACCTGGAGTTACCTTTTTCTGAAATATAATGCTATTTTTATTAAAAGTGATATATTAACATAATATTTTTAAAGTAGTTTAAGTATAATGAGCTCAGAATTCATGATTAAAATACAGGAGGATTCTGTGTATTATAAAATATACTATCAAACCTCAAATGCACACTATATCTGAAATTTGGAGGATTTTGGCATTTATGTAGACATTCTTTAGACCAGTAAAGTACCTCTTGTCCAAATGCAAACTTAAATCAAGCTGTGTTACTAGAAAGAGGTATAAAATAATATTGGCCATATTTAAAAATAAATATTTTTTCCAATCTGAAAATATTTTTTCAGAGGAAGAAAAGTATGAAAAATACAGTTTATTGAAAATTTTATGTTTAGTTTTAGTTTTATGCTTAGTTTTATTAAAGTCTTAATCAGTAAAAAAAAAAAAAAAACAGTAAAAAACATTGAAATACACTACCTTTCATGTTTAAATTAGAGAGTCCTCTAAATATGCTGTAAATATTCGCTTTCATTCTAATTTATGTAACCTGCCTGGCAGGCTTGATTTATTTGTGACCTGCCAAGAAAAGGATGAATCCATCTAAATATATACATAAAAAGCCACAACACTACCAGAATGTGCGGAACTTATTGTATATATTTCTGTATCTCAGAGAGCCCCATTTAAGCAGACTTAACTTCCTCCAGCTGTGAATTATATATATAAAAAAGTAATTCTCTTCAAAAATCATGACATTATTACAGAGTATCAATGGATTTTCTTCCTTAAGACTATAAATGGCAGGATTTCAACTTACAAAGCAACTATGGTCTCACGTTAATTATTTAAACACTATCATCCTGACTTTTACAGCCAAAGAGATTGTGCTGGCACCTATGCTCTTGTGAAAATGGATGTTTTTTCCTCTGCTTCTCTATGAATAACACAGATATATTTTTAATTTGACACATGAACTGCATGTATGGGTTACTTTTTTTTTTTTTAATGCAAGCATCCTATTCCACAGAAAAGGTTGCACTGTGAAGCTGCACTTAAGCAGGCTTTGCAAAAAGTGTGCAATATGCAAGGTTATTTTCTTTGGAAACTCCAAGGAATATTCCTATATGACAGTAATGTAACCACATTAATGCATGTTGAGGAAGGAAAAAGTAAAAAGAAGGTGGAAATGAAGTGTCTGAACAGTCCTGGAACAGTTACAGCAGCTTCTAATATGTTGTTTTGAACCAGCAGAGTAGACAGCTCTAAGGAAACTTAATGTGACTCATATTGGATGCTAAGATAGGAAACTTTAGTCAACATGGGGTACGGCATACATAACAGAGTTTTGTGCACATGCAAATGCATACTTTTGTTGGGGGAAAAATTACGTGTACAACTCATAAAGTGATTTGATACTAAAATGAAAATATATTTATAGTAACAGGTAACTCTGTTGCGAAAATTCCTGTAGCTCAAATTATGGTTATGAAGTAGGAAATGGAAGGTGAGGGAAAACCTAAGAAAATGTGGGGTTAGATCCATGAATTTATACTAAGTAATGTAACGTGGGAACCTACCCAAGATCTTCACACAAGTCAGTAGGTAATTCTCCATAATGAGCTCCACTGCATGACTTTTATTAGTTAATGTTTTGCGATGCGCTGATAGATAGACATAGCTGAATCTTGCCAAAAGAGAGTTATATGAGGCTATAAGTACCTTTGAGTCCGGAACATAGTTTAACAGTTGAATTTTGGGCTGTTAAACCTTTCTTCATGTTGAAGGCAGGGGAGGTCTTTAATCCACTAATCTGTAGGGCTTGCATATATTCATCTTAACTGCATCTGAAAAATGTGGCAACCAAAAAGGTGTTTCTGAAACAGCTAGGCACAAAAAAGTAAAATTTAACACAGCAGTTCTACTAGAGACTCTCCTGCTTTCTCTTCTGCTTCTCTCTTCCCTGTGTCTTGGGTAGTAATTCGGAGGTAATGCCTTTTATTTATATGTGCCTCAACTGTGAGCTAAATATCATCAGTATTTTCAAAGGCTAGAATAAGTCATATTGATTTCTCTTGTTTCCACTGCGATAGAAAACTGAATTAATGGAAATCATATTCCAGGTGCTTTGTCATAAGTTTATGTAAAAGCAGAGAAAAATGCATTTTTACTCAAAATGGGTGTGAAGACCTAAAATGAAACAAATCTTGCTGACAGAATATCAAGTTAGAAAAGTTAGAATCAAGTTATAAATTGGGATCCTGATGACATTATGTTTGCTGTAGTCTGACTTCTGTAAGTATGTAAAGGGAGAAATTTTCATGTAATATTTTTAGTATTTGGTATCCTGCTGCTTAAAAAAAAAAAAAAAGTACAGTAGCAATTAAGGAGTATGCATTTTCACAATCCTTTTGTTTTCAGTAATGTCCCAACCCAAATAACCCTGTCATTATATTTAGATACTGACAGTACACTCCTATTTAAAAGATAAGATTTATTTTTAAATAACGAGCTATTGTTTTCAGTTTCCTATTTCCCTTTGATCTAAAAGTTCATTCTTCATATTGAGACCTTGCTTCATTTGTGCTTACTCTGATAAGGCTGATCTTTGCCAAGTGCCAATTTCTTCACCCAAGGCTTCCTTGTACATTTGGGGAATGACTAGTGAAATATCTCTGGTGCCTTTCCTCAGACAAGGATATGAATATGTTCCATTTCTTCTACAAGTGCTGGGGTTTTTTTGTCCATAAACCTCATCTCCCATTTATTCCTCTCCTCATGCGAACTCCCTTTAGTACCAGTTTCAGCAGAACAGCATAGAGAATTGCGGTCAGTCTGGCTATGCTTCACTTTAGTTAGCTTTGCATGAGCAATTCTCTGGTTTGGATCTCTATTAATCCGTATGTGCTAGAAAGCTGGAATTCTCCCTCTCAAATTATGGAGGATACTGGTGCCTCTGCAGCCTAAGACTGTGGTAGGAATTCACTGATTACTAAATTAAATCCTGGTGAGGGTACAAAACACTGTAACGTTTTTGTTGACTGCATAATAGGAAGCATATGCTATTGATGTAAGGCAGGAAGTTAGCAATTATTTTTATGTGCTTGATAATATTTCAAACAAGGATGTAATTTCTAAACGTACAGTTATGATACACAGGGGATAGCTACTTGTGTGTTGCCATGCAGGCTCCAAATCACACAACCTCGGTTTGTTTGCATCTTGAACGGCTGGAGAGAGCGAGACACAACTAAACCATTAGAAATAAAGGTAAAAATTGGCTCCAAAGCAGGGACAGCAAAGCAACCAAAACACAATGAAAGTAGCGGCACCACTAATTTGCGTTCCAGGACAGCATTTTTAGTTTCACTTTTCTCTCAAGCTCAGAAGTTACGGAAGTCTGTATCGTTTTATTGGCACGGACATTCGCTGTTAATCCATTTCCAAGCTGGCATTTCTGCTTCTCCCTTATCAACTTCAGCTGTTTTTCCTCCCTCATCAGTGTTATCTGTATATCTGTTGGCCTGCAGATTCATCACTACCCTCTCAGATCCTAAGCTAACATCCCTGGGTGATCTACATTAGCAGATGTGAGGAAAGGAGCTCCCTTGCAGTCTATAACCTGCCAAGCCGTGCTCGGTATCCCCCATGGGAAACCCACGGTGTGGCAAAGTGTTCAATCTCGGTCACATAATGGACAAAGCAGAATGCAAAGCATGAGCTGAAATGGAGAATATTGACAAAGAGAAGCTTCTTTCTCCCGCTTCCCAGTACGGGCCAGACTAGTCACTGTGCCCGCATGGTTCGTGCCTGCTTAGGAGTCTCTTGGTTTCCAGAAGAAACCAGGTCAGACAGGTCCCTTGAGAAAGGCAGGAGAGGGTTCCACCTGAATCGAGGTGAAAGCTTTAGAAGTCGTTCCTATAAACCTAAGACTACTCCTGCTTTTTAAACAGGTACACAAAGCATGAGTGGAACTGACATTTTATTTTTTTCCTTTTTGCCTGCAGAATAAAATCAGAATGAAATAATGAGGGCAGGAGAGAGAAAATGTTGGTCTGGGCAGAGAAAAGCTAAGTTCTTGGATTCTTCAGCCCTTGTAAAAGTAGAAATCAGAGAGGAAGGGAGTTGGAGAAAGGCAAGAAGGGGAAGGATCTAGTGAAAATCAGGAACCTAACAGCAGAAAAAAAATGAAGTAGAAAATCTAAGAGACAGCAAAGAGATAACTATAGCAAAGAGCCATACTCCTGATTGTACTTTATTACATTAAAGCCAATCTGGAATGTTCAGCATCCCAGAGAAAACCAAAATGGATCAGGATACCTGCAGACGATACAAACTGTGAATTTTAAGAGATGTAAAGCAGACATTTGCTTGAATACTGAATGTAAGCAGACTCTTCCAGTTGTGTCACTGCTGTCAGCAAGCTCTGCTAAAAGACAGGTTTTTAGACAGGAGGCAGGAGCAAAAAAGCGTGAAAAGAACCTCTTTACACTTGGAGAGAAAGAGGAGTGAATAATTCTGCTAGCAGGAATGCCATGATTTTTCATCCTTCTTAAAACACATTTTGAATAAGATTTCATAAAAAGCAAATTGGAAGTATCAGAGGGATTTATTTTCATATTTGTCTAAACTGTGTTTAGTGCTTCTTGTTTTCTTCCAAAGTAGTACTGCCCAGCACATTATTTCTATTGCTTTCTCCAAGTTACTGTGTATTCTTTGAGGACTATTTCCTACCTCACATGTAAGTCACACAGCTCGTCAGGAAAAGATTCTTAAAAGGACTTAGTATAGGTCTTAAACACGATGACTGACCTACTCTAATATCTAAGTCTCACAAACAATTTCTCAGTTGCTGCCCACACACAATAAATGCAGAATTGAGCACCTTGTTTTTCAACCTGGAGGTCACTTAGGCATGCAAAGGCTTGATGGTGCCATGCAGTTGTTCTCAGCAGAGACTTAGGTTTTGCTCTAAGTGTAGGCTGAGCAGAAGACGGTAGCCAGCTCTCCCAGCCAGCGTCTCTTATGGTAGGCAGCCAAATGGCTGCCGGACACAGGAACATAATACTAGAAGAAGAAATAATCTGAGAGGTGCAATAGATTTTGATTGAGTCCAGGCCGAAGATATGTTCTTTATAAAGATTGTCTTCCCTTTCTTGTCTCCTTATATTGTTTGTTTTTTTTTCTCTTTTTTTTTCTTTTTTTTTTCTTCTTTTTTTTAATGAATCTATCGTGATCAGATTGTATTTTGCTGTCAGCTCTTTGGTGGCTTGTCTAGCTTTTGAGTGCTTCCCAAGGCAAATACAAGCTCTTTTCTCTAAGATGGGATAAAGTATAGTAAAAAACAATATTTTGGTCAGTTGCTTCAGAAAAGAGCATCATTTTCAAGTTCTGTATAATTATCTGAAACACAAGTTTGTTCCCAAAGCAATCCCTCTCATATCAGAGGCAACTGGCGGCTGTCTAAAGTGAGGTTTTTTCCAGGAAAAAAAAAATAAACCGGCCTTGAGTAGGCCTCCTATGTCCTCTGTGCAATAAACATACTCTCAAAAGTCAGATATTCACAGTATGTTGCATGCCAGTTGCTCTGGGGTATTGGTTCAATACGTTCTTTTATGAAGGTGAACAGGTTTCATACAGAGTAGCTGAATTCGTTGAATTTTCATTTAGAGTATTAAGGATGGATCTGAGGTTGAATTCTGATTGCCCACTGTGTAATAAGATCACAAGCTGTCCTCGTAGTCTCAGCACAGTTTTATAAATATGGGAGCTGTCACGAGTGTGAATATATCATGTCAATGTCACTAAATATTCTCCCATATTTAAGGTCTTTGTGCTATTACAAAATCAGGGACAAATGGAATCTCAAAATTATAATGTATAGAGTGGCAATTTCCGTGCATTTAAACTGAGACTCAGATTCATTCAGGAGCTCTGTAGTTCAATGAAAACTTGTAATATTCTGGCAGAACAGAGTTTAAAGAATAACAGCACTGTGCAAGTGAAGGAGACTGACAGACTATGTGTTAGGTAATGCAAAGGCTGATTAATAGGAGAAAATAAGCAATAAAAGATAAGAAAAGAAAAAAATAGAAACAAAGAAAGAAACAAACACCAGAAGTAGTGACAAAATAATTGGGTAAAGATGATTCATGGTACCACAGCAGGGGATTTGAAGGTGAAAGTATTCTAAAGAGGTAAATTTGTGCGTAGCAAGTAACTGGCATGCTTGCGCAAAACCACAGTGGGACTTCCCTCTCCTCCTCCTCCTCTTCTCACTTCTCCCCTTTCCTCTTGTGGGTGCATAACAGCACAGGCAACACTAAGATGTTCCGTGAGCCCCTTGCTGTGTAAGTGTCTCTAGAAAACCAGCCAAAGCTGAAAGTCCCTCTGCAGTACCTTCTGAGAGGAAGCAAGAGGCTCAGCTCAGGACCAGTCATGCACAATCACTGAGTTCACTCCACAAACAGAAAAAAAAAAAAAACCAAAGAAACCGTAAACTGCATTTTCATTAATCTTTTTAAAGGAATATTACTCAGTTGGCAGATTTTTTTTCCCTTCAGTCTTTCGCTAAATGCAAGCTCTTGATTTGTAGTTTTAAAAGATCCTTTTTATTAATTAATGCAATGAGAATTACCATCTGAGAAAAGGAAAGGAGGTTATGCTGAATAAATAGCTACCTGTGCAATCCCACTAAAGTGCTGTGCCAAGAAAAAAGTTTCTATGTTTCTTTAATATCTAAAAAGGGAATTCTCAAGTTAGTGGAGAGAGTTTATTCTTAGAGAGAGTTGAAAGTCCATGAGCACACTCTATAGTGAAAGAAAATACAATATTTGCAGGGAAGAAAATGAATGAAGATATTACCTTATGAATTATTCAGAACATTTCATTTTGAAAATTTCTAATCAAATTGGATTCTCAGAAATTATGTTCTGAAGGTCCCGAATCAGCAAGGACTCAAAACAACATTATATTAATTATTCTCTGGAAGCACTCCTGAATACTGGAACTTAACTGAATGTGCACTTATATCCTTAACGACCCCCAGAACAGTCCCGGTCCACTTCTACTCACCAATTAATTTTAAGGAACAACTCAGGAATCAGTATGGGTCAGAGGTATTTTCTACAGGTATTTTGTGTTTCTCAAATATTTGTTTGAGAGGGGAAAAAATGGAAGAAATAATAATAAAAAAAGGAAAATAGAAAATAAAAAATAAATAGTAAAAAATAAAAATTCAGGAGGAGTATTGCTAGCAAGTCAAGGGAGGTGATTCTGCCCCACTACTCAGCTCTGGTGAGGCCGCACCTGGAGCATTGGGGGCAGTTCTGGGCTCTCCAGTATAAGAGCGACGTGGAGCTTCTCAAGAGGGTCCAGCGGAGAGCAACCAGGATGATTAAGGGACTGGAGCATCTCTTGTACGAGGAGAGACTGAGTGAGCTGGGCCTGTTCAGCTTGGAGAAGAGAAGGCTGAGAGGGGATCTGATTAACATGTATAAGTTCAGGAAGGGAGAATGTAGGGAGGAAGGGGCCAAACTCTTCTCAGTGGTGGCCAGCAATAGGACAAGGGGTAATAGGTGCAAACTGCAACACAGACAGTTCCATCTCCAGGTGAGGAGGAACTTCTTCACTGTTAGGGTGACAGAGTGGAACAGGCTGCCCAGGGAGGCTGTGGAGTCTCCTACTCTGGAGGTCTTCCAAACCCGCCTGGATGCCACCCTGTGCCCCGTGCTCTGGGTGTCCCTGCTTGGGCGGGAAGGTTGGACTAGGTGATCTCTGGAGGTCTCTTCCAACCTTAGCCATTCTGAGATTCTGTGAAAGAAGCAGTTCTAACTCTATTTTGATATAAAATGAATAGAAGATCATTGGTGATACCTGTCTAGTCCTTTCAATATGTGGATGACTTTGGGAGTTCCAGCTGTCAGAACTCTCCATCACTACAGACCACAAATAGTATTTAAAAAGTGCTGCTAGCCAAATAAAACATGAGTTGCTGGAGGTAAATCTTATGGGGGAAAAAAAAAAAAAAAAGATGATTTCAGCTAAAACATTTTCAACATTCAAGCTTTCTTTTTTTTTTGTTTTTTTTTTCCAAGCAGAAAAAAATCCAATTTTTCAACTCCTGATCTGAAGCAAAAATTTCAGTGTCAAATAGACACATATTCCTTCATTTATCTCATTTCATTTGACAATTTATTTGAAATAGGAAGTCAAAATGCAAACCCTCATATGCTGCTTAAAGAAATGATTAATTGCAGCATTTCCTGAAAAGTATTTTCTGAGAAGATTTGCACCTGCAAAGTGTTTTTTGATTTCATTTCTGAATTTGAAATTCAGCAAACAGCCGCTCCTGTGCTGCTGGAATTCCCCAAAGTGCTGTAACCCCCACATCGAACCTGATGAGCCTTTTGTTTGCTCTCCCAAACCCCACAAGCTCATTTCTTTCCATGAAAAGCAAGCTTAGAATGGAGTTTTATAAAATTCAATAATTGAAAACAAATCTGAGATTTTGCTTGCACAAGTCTGATCCTCCAGCTCAAATAAACCTGATTTTAAGACTTCGAGGGAGACCTTCTTGGGCTCATCACAGCTGGAACTAACCTTTAGGTATATATATTTGTATGTTTGGGTTTTATTGAGTGATTTTTTTTTCCACTCTTCCTCCTCTCTGTCTGGTGCGTCAGCAATGGGAGATGAGATGACCACCCCGCCACAGAAATGCGCAGCGTGAGCAGGATAACACGCAGGCGAAACCTTGGCTGCCTCCTCCTCTGCCCTGTGCTGACCACAGCTAGCGCGGCCTCCGTCACCGCCTCCATGGAGAGGGAAACATGAAGGCTCCTCTTTCTTCCCCTCAGTGCAAGTGTCTCACACACCTGCCGGCACAGAAGGGACATAGTGGACATTCATGGGGACACTCATAGCGGACAAGAAGGGACATTCATGACAGGGATGTTTCCCCTCTCTTTCTTTACTCCTCTAATTCATTTTGGGGGTGGATCACGTTTTATCTCCAGTTGCATTTAGTGGTGCTTGCTATCTTGCTTCTTTTGTCAGGTCCTGCTTAAGTTGTGTTTACCCTAACTCTCCGTGCCCCTCTTAAAGAAAAGTTCAGAACAGTTGTGCCAAGGGAGGCTCAAGGCAATGGCCCTTCTCTTTCCCCTTCCTCTCTCCTGTCATTTCAGTGATGGGGTAGTTCAGGAGCAGATGAAGAACGATAGAAACCTACAACTCACTCGAGTACTGTCCCTTGATTCTGACGTCCTCCAATAAAGCTGTTTTATCTCTGGGATGAGCCCAACATCCTCATAAAAAAAATCCTTATAGCAGAAGCAGCTCTTGGTCCTGATGTAGTGAAGAGTAGTGAGTGAGAAGCTAAGAAATATATATAATTTCATAGTTTAAAAAATCATTAGGGTTTTACTGAGAAGGAGTAAACATTCATCAGTTTGAAAGGGTGGCTGATTGCCTAAATTGTAAGTCTAAGCCTTCAGATGCTAAAAATTTCAAGAGCATACATTGCTGGAAACTTTTGTTACATCAGCTGTTTTGTACTCCAACTTCATAACCAAGAGAGGAAAAAAAATTGAGCTGTAAACTAATTTTGGACTAGGTCAGATACCTTTAGCAGACCTCATTTATAGAAGGGAGGGGCAGCCCTTCAGCCTGCAAAAAGCTGCGATAGCAAATATTCTCCCTGCTCTCCTTCTGTCATTTCCCTCTGCAAGGATTAGCGATCCAAATTCGCTACCACAGGGAAGCGAGTCCCTTCTCATAAAGCAGCAGTGTCTGTTTTATAGGTAAGGGGGTAAAGCCATGGAAAAAAGGGAAAAAAGGATCTAAATCTGCAGCACAGCTTGTAGGGTCAGCCCCCAAATCTGTATGATAGGATCAAGTGCTTTGGGATAGAAGTCGTGCATGAAATGTTCATTTTATTCTTTTGCTTTTATATGCTTTTACTTCTCCATTGTCTCAATTATTGCCAATGCTCTTTACAAATGTGAATCATTTGATCAAAGCACAGAGGTGAGACTGATGCATTTGCCCCCTGGGCATTTCTCTTTAAGCATTTATTTTTCCTTGTGATTCATGACCTCAGACACCTGTGCATCCTCATCTTCACTGTCTCGTTATTCTGCAAAATAGACATTGCTGACCGTATAGCTGAGATGCAGCCTAGGAAGCCTTGATGCAGCACAGGGCACTTGCACCTGGGTTGCGTGGTTGTTCCCCTCCGCAAGCAAAGCTTTGCTTTTTCTTTGGCAAAAGCAAGAAGGAGGAGTCGTTGGTAATGCCTGTCAAAGCAGGCAAGGTCACAGCCTAAGATAAATGGGAAGATTTGTGTCAATTATCAGTTTTGTCAGACAAGTGGAAGAAAGATGGATTTCTCCAAACGGCTTTGTTTATTAATGTAGATCTTTGTTTCACTAAACAATACCTTTTTTTTTCCCCTTGCATTTTCCAGGATAAATAGCATAATAAGTGTCTTTACTTTTTTTATTACTTCTTTCTTCTTCATTGTTGATTTCACAAAGCTGCTGCTCAGATTAAAACCCATCCATCCATAGAGCAGCTTTTCATGCTTCCCCAAGGTTTAAGCATGTTTTTTTATACCTCTTCTTCCTTGTCCTCTGCTCGGCCTGCCTTAAACGGGATCCCTGGGGAGTGAAGTGCTGTATAAGCAATCCTTGTCAGTATGCCACAGCTTAGCATAGATCCCCTTTATGACTTTATTTTTTATTTCTCTCCAGCAGAGAACAAAGACATATTCTGTTAATCTCCTGTTATACTGCCTTCTATTTATTATACACACCTAATGGAGCTGTGTGTCATCCTTTGGCTACGATGGCCATTGCTTCAGTGCACATGTTTAATAACCTCTGGTACAGGAGAGCCAGGACATGGGACCCAGAGTCTTTACTCTTCACCCGTGTGGTTGGTTGCATTGGTAATCTTGAAGATGGTTGAGTGTGTGAGCATGTGCTCAAAATTGGGCATGGGCATCCTCTCCTTTCCTCACCAGTTTTATTACTTACTGCATGCCCTGCACATACTAGTGCATTAATTCAGCAGCTCTGTGTGTCAGAGACAACAGGGACTAACACTTCCATGAACAACATGCATATTTCAGTGAGTTTTAATTCCCACTGCATTTGTGGTCTTCACTATTTCTATTCAAGAATATAAACTGACTCTTCCTTTCTCACATGGGAGGGTCACAAGCTGCTGTCATGCCCAGCATCCTTGTGGCACCCTTTTTTGTGGTATTATTCAGGAGACTTGTGTTTCATTACAGATTCAGCAAAAGCTTTGCCCTTTGTTCGGCGATTAATGAAAATTGAAAAATATCTGTAATCTGCTGCCTTTACACACTGCTTTCTGCTCCTGTCAGAGCACATAAGATGAGGAAGATTCATCCTAGACAGTAATTTGAATAAGAAATGTTCCAGGAAAGAAAAGGGCAGGGCACTCCATAAATTTTAGTCTTGAGGGCAATGGCTATTAATGCCTCCTTTGCAGAATATTTCATTATTATACTAAATGTTTTAATCTTCAGCTGATATTTGGTTTTGAGTTCTGAACATAAGGTTCTATTGGCTTACAGTCAAAATAAGGGATTTCACAAAAAATCTGGGGTACTGATGCCTCTCCATTATGGAGAGTATCTCATCTTTGGTTCAGGAAAAGTGGCACTACACTTAGGAAATGTAATACAACATGCATAAATGATTTTTTTTCTACAATTATAAATACACATTGCATATAGCTGAATAAAAATCTGTGTGCAATTTGTTGATGCAAAAAAAATCATTCCTGATGGAACGAGATATTATAAAAATTAATTATATATATTAATTTTTTCCTCTAATTCTTTGATGATCCTGTACTGACAAGCACATATTATTGTAGTTAAATTTTTACGTTTTGTGTGTTACCCTTTCATAGCCCAGTTTTCTAAGGATACAAATCTCATGACCACATTATCTGCATGAGAATGCATGTCTTCTGCCAGCCTCTCTGAAAGAGGCTGGCTTCTTCCATTTCAATATGGCAAAGAGGTAGAACTTTGAAAAAGACATTATCTTCCATAATTTTTTGTAAAACCAAAACCAACCCAAAAACATCAACCAAAATGAAACAAAACAAAACAAAAAACTGTATAAGCTTAGCCTTTTAATCTGAAGAGAACACAGCCAAGAGTGAGATCCTGGAAATTGGGCTTTATTAGTTCCACTGAGCATGGAATTTTTCCCTTTGCTTTGACCAAACTAGCAGTGAATGTCCCTAAAAACTGCCCGAGCTGGCATTATATATGGAAATTATCATGCAGAAATTGGGAAAACTGCCTAAATAAAGCTCCACTGAAGTACAATTTGTATTCACTTTGTGCTCACACATGTTGACTTTTGTGGACACAGCAGGCGTGCAGACATTTGAAGAAAGGTTTGTTTGTCGGAAACTGCCAGACTGTGTTCTAAATTTTATGTATGATAAAATGTTTCCAGTTCCAAAATTCTATCCAATTGCACCTTCGAATAAGTGTTTTCTCTATCTATCTATCTATCTATCTATCTATCTATCTATCTATCTATCTATCTATCTATTTTTTTTAGTTACATATTTCCAATAGAATTGAATTTTATCAAAAAAAAAAAAGATTCTCAAGAAGCAAATTTTAAGCACTGTAATTCTTCACTGTTCTCTGTCATGGCTTTTTGGAAAGAGATAGTCCAGAGGTAGTCTGTCAAAAAGGAAAGACTACTGTTTAAAGTAATTTGTTTAAAACAGATATATACATGTGATAGAAGACTGTTCTCTCCGTAGGCAGTCTATAATGGCAGAAGGATTGTTTCTTTCTGAAGAACTAGCCACAAAACATGGCCAAGAAAATATCCTAAACTGGGGCAATCCAGACTGCTAGCAGCGTTGCACGAAGCTCTGGAAGATTTGTGGTCTGTAGCAGACCACAGGCTGCCCAACTACCTCAGCGCTGGCAATGCCACCTCATTAGGGGAAGCACAAATGCCAGTTTCTGCAGCCCTTGCCTGTTGTTTCCTTTCCTTAGGCGGCTTTTGAAGCGTGCTAGCTGAGCACATGGAGCTTGGATTCAAAACTCACGTCAGAACAAACTGTAGCCGTAGTCGGTGGTGGAGAGCGCGGTGTGATGTAGGCCCGTGCCCTGCTGCTGGCTGCACGCTGGAGCCCCTGCCTGAATTCAGTTTGTCCTGCTGCGGTGCCAGGTCTGGAAATGACTTGAAAACTCCCCAAATTAGATTCTGAAACAAACCTCTGTTCTGTTCTTTTCTTTCTTTTTGATTTATTTATAAACTACACTATATAATCATAGATATTTACACAGCAGGCAGTGTCTTCCGTTGCACTCCACATTATGTGGCCATGCAGCGAATGCTTTATTTCAATGGGAATGCTTTATTTCAAAGGGACTGCAGGAACCATAAAACTCAATTTCATAGGTTGATGAGGGATCAAGCTATTGCTATTCACTATTACGGGTAGCTGGTGCTACAAGGAAAATCAGGCAGCTGATTTCAAGGTTCACTTTGCCTAATTCAGCTTTCCAACCGCTGCCTCTTATGGTATTCAGATACCATATCTGAAAAGCTCTACAAATCCCTGGTCTGTCACATGACTAAGCGCTTAGACATACTTAGCCAGTTATTTCTAAATCTTAAAAAAAGAAAAAAAAATAGTAGTAGATTGAATATTCATAAGTTGTTGTTTTCTTTGTATTCTTTTTGCAGTTCTTCTTGACCTCTTTTTGGCATTTCTACTTCACTTGGAAATGTGGGTGCCAGAAGGGGAAACAGTGTCCTTGCAGGAGCCGGATCACACTGACAAAAACACTTTTCTCCTTTTACAGATTGCACTGAAGATTCCTGTGGAGCCTGTTATGTCTGATAGCTTAGACCTCTGAAGGTGCTTCTGTAGTCACTGGTTTACAAAACAGTCTCTCATTCCACTTACTTACACTGTTTTGTGAGCTCTGCTCTAGGTATATCATGTGTGACTATATTGCATTTAATCTGTCTGGGGCCATTAAAGCAGTGGTTAATGGGTTAACCTTTCAGATCACTCTAATAGTATTATTATTAACAGAAGTAATAGCATTACTTCTACTGTAGATGGTGATGACTGTTCCTTAAAATGCTGTAGCTAGCTCCTACTTTTGCCCTCTGTATATAAACCTATGTGGAAAAGATCAGTGTCTAAGGAACTGGTACAGAATTCAGTCACATATCTTAATAATAGATTAATGGAAAATTATAACGATTCTCCTCTTCATTCTAAAGGGGTCCAGCTTGCCAAGGGTAAGACAGAATAAGACATGAATCTGGCCCCATTCATGTCAATGGCTTCTGAAACTGTTTTGTTATCTATTACATGGGATTTCATAGCATCTCAGAAGGAACAGATGAGGTTAAAAATTATCAGGACAGCAGTTTGCTGAAATCGTGTAATGATCTACTTGAACAACACTGAGAAATGCTTTAGTCATAGCAGTGAAGACATACAAAAGGCTCTGTCTTTTGCAATGGGCCTGTTGCCAAGACATGGGCTGAATTTACTAGCATTGACTAATGAACAACTGCATTTGTTCCATTAGGAAGAGCGTTGTGTGGCTTTATGGTTGGCACAAATCCACAGGGACTTGCCAGAGTCATTTTGCCAAAATGGTCAAGCGAGTAAAACCAAAGCAGAAGGCTTCCAGATGGCAGGAGGACACTGAGATGGTGGCAGCCACGCATGGTGCCACTGTCATTCCTCCATGGTGGTGCATGAGGAGGCATCCTTAGGTCCCTGGATGAACATCCTTTTTATCCCCAGAAACTGGCAGACAGAAGGAAGAGCAGGAAGCAGCTCTCTGGCTTTGGGTTTAGTACTCAAAAGCTAGTTTTAAAATTGTGATTAGTCATGAGACCCAAAGAAAAACAGATTTCCCTTGGCATTCAAGTTCTTGGAGATTACTGAACGGGCATGTAAAAAGACAGAAAGAGGGAAACAATCCTTGGTAAAATTAAGATTCAAGCCCCAAAACACTGAGCAGTAAAATCAGCAGTCCTAGAAGTAGAGTGGGTGGAGCTGGTGCGATTTTTCTGAATGAACAGGGATTCCCTAGCAAATACCAGTTTCAAAAGCAAAGCATAGGGGCTTTGATAAATGTAAACCATAACACAGGCTGGGTCTCCTGCCTGCTTGGCTAATAGGCTGTTTCTAGAGGGAAGCAAGAAATATGAACTTGATACAAAAGCCAAGAGGAAACCAGCACAGGGAATTTTAAGAGAGAGTAGCATAATTAGATGGCTTTTACAATTGAGTTTGCATTTAGTGTTTAATTATTTTTGATCGCATGGATATTTTAGTTTATGAATAATTAACATAATATTTTCTTTCTTAGATTATTGAAGATAATACAAAGAAAGTCTGTTTAATGGATGTAATAAATTAGAAAGGGACATACTCTATTTGCTCATGCACAGTGTAATTTTACTAAATTATTATTGATATAATCAATATAATTAAGTAATAGGATGACAGAAAGAGATTGTTCCCTAAGAGAATTAGAGGATGAATTGAACTCTTCTGCTTTCTCCTGCTAAGAGGAAGATTACAGAGGGAAATGGAAGTTTCTGCAATAAAATGTTGAATCTGCTGCCATCCACCCTTATGCTCAAAGCCAGACCTAGAAACTTGTCTAAATCCTCACCTATTCTTTATTTATGAGACATGGCAAGCATATGATGTCATGCTGTGTTCACATACTCTCTTTTCCAGTCATATGTGATTGATCCTCTACATTTTGTTTAGTGCTTATGCTATCACAACAAGGAGTTCACAATATTAAGCTAGTCATTTCATGTTAGATAAATTACATCTATTTATTTTACAGATCTCTTAGGACAGCCACTACTATTCACATAAAAGAAACTAACTTAAATGATAAAAACTCAGCACCACATCATGCAGCTTGCTATGATGACAATCCCAAATAGAAAAATAGAATGGAGAGCCCGTGGTGTCTATGAATATCTGTAATAGAATGGGTTTGCTGTTGTTTTAAATAAAGAAGACAAGTTCAAGCTGAAACTATTTTAGTAATAATCATCTTTGTTGCCTTTCTGCAAGTAAAATTCTTGTTCCTCTCCCATATTTGTGCTGCACATTTCAGCATTCAATCAATACTCAGCTTTTTACATCACTATAAAACTGAGTGTAGGGATACTGAGGAAATAAACATCCTTTCACCTGTCAGTCTTCAAAAGGTGTATATTAGAGGAAATACAGGAAAAACTTAGGTTGTTGTATGTATTCTGGAAGCAGGTTCACAAAAATGAGTAGTAGTAAGATGTTGTAAGGGTGTCAAGGTCAAGTTATTAGGAAATGGTGATTAATCAATGCATTTAACAGATAATGTACAAAGGTATTAGAAGTATCTGTAGTATTACATTTAATGCATGTGTTGAAATGCCTGCATGAGATGAAAGTCTTCAAAATAAAAACTATCCTAAATGGCATTATAAGATTTGAATGTCCTAGGCTTGTCGAATGCTTGATTACAAATATTTAGGCACATAGGCTTGTTTACAAATACTTAGCAGTGACTCCAACATATTCTTTAAATAACACCAAGTAAGGATAGCAGCAGTGATAGGGGTAGTCTCATGATATTTTAAATATCTACATGACTATCTCTTTCCTCTGCGGCTGGTGCAAGCCTGAAACAGGAAGCAAACTGGAAACTTCAGGCTGCATAAGCCTGAACAAGTTTATAGAGCTGCAAAGCAGATACCTGGAACTTAAAATGAAAGCTTCTCCAGCAAAATGATGCTACTAACACAGAAATATTAGTGTTAAGAGGAAGGAAGTTCTGTCAAGACAAGCAAGAGGATTATTCTGGATGTCTGTCCCTGAATATTACCTTCATCAGATGATACATTGCAAAGAGCTGGACATTACTTTCAGGAACACAAAAAGGAGCTCAGAGTAGGTGTTCATTACAATCCTAAAATACCAACTTTTTGAGTTATTTAGCTGTGATTATTTTCAAAAAAGCATTTGTTCTGATAACAAAATCCCTACTTAACAGAATATAAATACTGAAATATTACATGGGAGTAAATAGGAAACTACCAAACTGCAGCCCTGGATTTTCTCACTGCACCAGAAAATTGCAGTTTTAAATGAAATGGAATGGAGCTTCTGTTTGTATTTTCTTCACTCCCAGTGGGTAGGAAAATGACCAACTGGACCATATAGAAGTCTGCAGACAGGAACTGGTTGAAGGACAGCCCATTGCAGCTGAGTGCAGGAAGCTCATGGAGACCTCAGCAAATCCACCTCACAACACAAGAAGTAGAGCCCAAGCCCTGGATTCCTCCTGCACCCCCTGAGAAATACCATGTATTCATTACAGCTAGGACTTATCAGAGATGAACACCTTACTAATCTCTCTGAAATTCCTCCAGGTAGACTACAGCAATATTGGAACAAGACTGCAGCAGAAATAGTGCTTTGAACTAGAACTGCACTGAAGTATTTAGCTATCTCAAGAGACCAGCCTTTGTAAACTGTCAAACCCTGGGAAAAGTCTAGGTGCAATTCTAGTTTCATTTCCTATGTGCAGAGTTTTTAATACGTTTCTTTCTTTTAAACAGGTGACAACTTTCACATTTTAAAAAAAAAAAAAGCAACCCTCAAAGATGTATATCTTTTAAAGCATGCAAAAGCTTTCAAATGAATAAGTGCTGAGGCTGTTTATTTGGGAAATTGAGGGATAAAGGTCATGTCTGGAGTGTTCTTTTTTAAGGTTTCTTTATAAAATTGTTGGACTCCATCTATTACAATTCTAAAATTCAGTTGGAACTCAGCTTTGCTTCTATTTTTGGTTATGTTATTTACATATAAATGAGAGAATCATCTCTTGATTTGATATCTGCAGAGTCAGATTTCATAGCTGCATAGAAGAAAGGCATCCAATTCTTGTAGATATACACTCAAAAAGAAGTGCAGCTGCTGCTTTCTAAGGACATTCAACCTGCCTTCCTCTGGCACATTTTGTGTTCTGTGAACTCATTCCAGTTTTGCTCCTTTGCTTTGATATGATCTCTACACATCCCCTGCAAGCAGATGCTCTTTAACATAGTCTCCCAGTTTTGGAGACAATCACAGCTGAAGATTGCTCATTATTTTGTCTCCATGCTGTGTCACTGGCTCACATCCCAGTGACAGAAAGTGGCTGTGACCAGTCTGTTGTCCGCGCTGTGTGCAGGACATCCAGGCACATATTGAACACCCAATCGGGGTAGTGGTTGGATCTTAGATTATTTCATTTGAGAATTTCACAGTTTTCCTGGGATTTGTGAAGGAGCCCAAACTGTACCTGCATCACCAAGTAGATGGTTGAGGGCCACAAAAAATAGGCGCATTTGTCTGCAATGGGTGAGCAAAATTTCTCAATTCTTATTTATACAGTTGGAAGACTGGAAGAATTGGGACACTGTAGCAGAGCTTGTTTTCCTTGTTTTCAAACAAAATTTGTTTCAATTTCTCTTCCTACAAAATTTCAAAAAGCAGTCAGGATACAATATTCTATATTTCTTTGTATACTCAGACAGATGTAATCACTGCTGAAAGTTCTTTAACAGGAACAAACCCTACAATCAGATCTGGAAGTTTATAGGGAACATTTGTTCACTACTTACCATAACTACCCTATCTTTATTTTAAGATGTCAGACCACGCAAAGTTCCTTTCTGCCTAGTATATAATTGAACATGGTTGAAAATCTTATTGTAACAGGAAGTTGTGCTTGAAAATATGTGGTCTTAGATGAATTCCTGTAGCAAAAACCCATCAGGCTGTATGGGGGCATAAGAGCCACAGTGGAATTATCAACAGAGGAACTCCTCTGCCTTTTGGAGCTAGGAAAGGTTTTCCTGTGCTTGCCTATTTATATACCCTTTCCTTAGGGATCCAGTAGTGGCCTGGGTCAGAGGCAGCATACTTGAGCAGAAGCAACGTTGATCTTCTTTTCTTAAGCCTAAGTCTGGCAAGGACAGATTCTCTGTGAATGTGAATTTACTAGACAGAGCAAGAAAGCGGGAACTCAGATTTAGTTGCAAGAGCATCTACTTTTCATTGTGAAGGCATTAAAAAATCTTAGGAGCCACTGAGACTTGTTATTACAGTCCAATTTTAAAGGGTTTAATAGAGTTAAACATGTTTAAAGAGAGGCACATACTTAAACATCTTGTTAAAGTCCAAAAGTGGATATAATCAGAAGCTCCAGTTTTCATGATCTGTTTGGCTTAGTAACTTCTAAATCTATTTGCTCTTGATAAGGCATAAAAGAATATGGCTAATTCCTGATTAAAATAAAATAAAATAAAATAAAATAAAATAAAATAAAATAAAATAAAATAGGGAAAATGATTATGTTGAAAAAGTCCTTCCTTTTTTATGGGAATAGTTTATTATGGGTTACACTTTCAAAGACTGGTAACCTACCAAGTGCCACATCAGGCTGTGCACTTCTGCACCTCCAACAAGTTTATTTACTTGTAGGTAAGTGTGAGAACATCGGACTTGCACAAACTGCAGGTGTAAGAAGCCAATGTGAGCCCTTTGTCTTTGCAAAAGCAATGACAAGGTGACTTTTAAAAAGGTAGCAATAATATATGTTTGATTTATGCTCCTCAATTATCTGTAGATGTCCACAAGGAGAGCTGTCTTTACTATTAAAAAAAAAAAAAAGACTTTAATAATTGAAACAGAAAAAATAATTCCAAAAGTTGGCTCACAAGTTTTGAAAAAGCATTTTAAAAAACTATTCTGGTTGTTTTCTAGCACAGTTAGGAAATACATCCATATCTTAGAATAAGGCCCTCAATTAGACATAACACTAAGCAAACAGCAATCAAGCAGATACAAGAGCTTCAGCAGCCAACCTGCCTTAATCATGTAGCACCTTCCACAAATGATTCAGTTCATTGCACAAATCGAATGTATTAAACCTTCTCATTTTATCTTGTATAGGTTGATTATAAAGAATGTACAGTCTGAAAACTAATTAAAGGGGAAGTCTAAACAACAGTAAAGGCTAATGAATTTTAAGGAGCATTCACTGCTAAGTGTATAGAGGAGGCTAGATTTTTTTTCCTCCCTTTTCTAATTTAGTAAACATGCACACTAAATACTTGTTCCAAAGGTGCTGGCCAAACATTTTTCATCTGTTCATAATGCTTGTGTTTGTTGCAATGTCTGGGGTCAGTTCAGCTTGGGTCCTAATTGAAAATGTAATGTATTCCTCAGTAATACCAAAGCACCTATAAAACATAGCAGCTCATTTTTGCTGATTTTTAGTTTCTCTGCTAACATCAACAGTGACAGCATGGTGAGGGCCTGGATGGGCCAGCTGGGCTCCTTGGCTCTGGTGTCAGTAGCCGCCTACCACATAAAATAGCCACCTAGCATGTATGTCCCCTGCAAACTTGAGTCTTGGAGTTGGCATTTCCAAGCACAGGCTCAGACACATCAGGGATGCAGGTAGGTTCTGTCAGATGTCCTTTTTGTATACTGCAAAATGTTCAAAACTGGAGTCATTTTTAACAACAAAATATTATTGGAATCGGTGCTTTCCAACTGGGTCTTATATTCAACCGTGCTCTACAGCAGATTAAATGCTCACCACTCACTTGGAGAACGCGATAACAACTGCAGCTACCACTGCCTAAGAGGAAGAGAATGAGAAACCAAACCTTATGACAAGAATTGAGAGCAAAAGAATAGTGCCAGCTGTTTTTGTGCTGTATTTCACATGCTCAGTGCATGTATTTGTGATCTGGCATTTTATTTCTTCTAAAGACAAATAAATAAATAAATAAATAAATAAATAAATAAATAAATAAATAAATAAATAAATAAATAGGATCCATGCATTTTACAGTCATGAAATACCATGAAATACCGAATAGTCAAATGTATTACATTGTTCTGATGTTGAGACATTGCTTCAGCCTAATTTTAGAATTAAACATGTCATCTCCTGGTGGGAAAAGTGTTACAGAACTAACAGAATATCCTGGAATAGACATGGAATAGCTACTCCATCCTGGAGCAGAAGACAACATCCAGGAGAGCCCTCTCCTGTCTTGGAAGGACAAGAAAACACAAGCTGGATAGCTGAGAGAACACAGTGCAGCAGTGATTTGAAAGCTCTGTTAATTAACTAACTTAACAGAAATGTGAACCATGTAAGAAGCTAATTAAGCAGAATTGATGAGCATAATCTTTAGCTAGGCCAACTTTTGTTTTTATATAAAGCTGACAAAGCGCATCAAATAAATACATTTCTCTCAGCCTGGCTACTGAAGATCAGCTTTTTCTTTGGCTTGACTTTACAAATGACTTGGTCTCCCTTTTCCTTCAAAATTTCCCATAGAAATGCTAATAGATAGAGAGTGCCTGTTTCTTAAGGAGAATAGGCTTTGGCAATGAAAAAGGATTAGATAAGAAAGTCAGCTGTCTGCATGTCAGAATAGCATTGGAGTGTGATTAATACATTGCAGATGTATTGCTGTAAAATTCCAGATCCAAATCATAGGATTGAAAGCACTGTTCACGCAAAGCTCTTGGCCATTCAGGAGGCCAAGAAGTGACTGTCCCCACAGAGCAGGCACTGCAAGCTGTGAGGTGGTAGAAGCCATTGGAAGCCACTGTTTTAGCACTCTGCTGCTCGCTTTTTTAGATGAATGCCTGGTGAGAATGTCGACAACCTGACTTTTTAATAACTTAGATTTTGCCATGATTGGAAGGTATTTCTAATTAATGAAGAAGAATGGAGCTTATTTAGTAGATACCTTTCCATTATTATTTCCATATACAGGTCAAAGTGGCCATTTTATGCTGCTTCTAGTCACATTCGTGGCACATATAGCATGTATTGTTAATTTATAGACTGGTTTGTTCATTCTAATCCTTTGTGTCAGCTGTATTTTAAATGTAAGATTGTAATTTTGATAGGTTGTCCTTAGTCATTGTGTAACAAATGTATGAGTAATTAAATTGTGTGGCTACCATCATAAATAACATCATCTGGTAGATATACTGCATTTAAAATGGAACTGTATCCTGTCAGGTTTTCATGATCTTGAACAAATGTTCTGTCAGAGGTGCTCAACAATTTTTCACTATACTAATTAAATAATTTTCAAAAGCACCATTTAACAAAATGTCATGAATCAGCTTTATCCTTTTAAATACATGAACAAAACTCAAAAACTCTGGGGAGTAAGCTCAATCATGGGACCACGTAGTATGATGACATTGGTAGTTTCAGATGTGCATTTCCTCCCTCTCTAATATAGATGTCTAAGATATTTCTCATCTTAGGGTCCTGCACCTGGGGAGGAATAACCCCAGGCACCAGGACAGATTAGGGGTTGACCTGCTGGAGAGCAGCTCCACGGAGAGGGATCTGGGAGTCCTGGTTGACACCAAGTTAAACATGAGGCAGCAATGCCCTCATGGCCAAGAAGGCCAATGGGATCCTGGCTGCATCAGGAGGATGTTGCCAGCAGGTGGAGGGAGGTGATTCTGCCCCTCTGCTCAGCTCTGGGGAGGCCTCACCTGGAGTACTGGGTGCAGTTCTGGGCTCTCCAGTATAAGAGGGACATGGAGCTTCTAGAGATGGTCCAGCGGAGAGCGACAAAGATGATTAAGGGACTGGAGCATCTATCATATGAGGAAAGACTAAGTGAGCAAGGTCTGTTTAGCCTGGAGAAGAGAAGATGGAGAGAGAATCTTATCATCATACATAAATACCTGAGGGGAAGAATGTAAAGAGGATGGGTCTAAAGTCTTGGTGGTGGCCAACAACAGAACAAGGGATAATGAGTATAAATTGAAGCAGTGGAAGTCTTATCTGTATATTGGAAAGATGTTATTTACTGTGAAGTTGCCAGAGCCCTGGCACAGGCTGCCCAGGGAGGCTGTGGAATCTCCTTCTCTGGAGATTTCAAAACCCGCCTGGATGCCACCCTGTGCTCCGTGCTCTGGGTGTCCCTGCTGGAGCAGGCAAGTTGAACTAAATGATCTCTAGAGGTCCCTTCCAACCTCAACCAGTCTGTGATCTGTGATTTCAGCATTATAGTGTCTTAGTCTCACAGTAAAAGAAGTAAACGGCTTCTCATGTAGAACAGACAAGGGGGCCTCATTTGGCAGATGTTTTTATGCATCTGGTAACTCTTGCTAGGGATTTCTAGGAGTTTTTTTTAAAAAAAAATCCCTGTGCCATCCCCCATCACCACCAGAAAACCAAACAGAATGACCATGTCCATCCAGGCAGCTGATCCATCAGTAACCCTTTTGGAGTAGAAGACACTGTTAGTAGCTCCTCATGCATCTGCTAAAGAGAATTACAAGTATGTTGGTTAGGGAACTTAGTGAAAATGTGAGTAAAAATGAGAATGTCTGTCAGGTTTCATCATGTGCCTGTCTTTAAGGTGTCATTCATCCATGGCATGAATCCAAGGACCAGCTGCTATCTTTTCTTAGAAAAAGGGGTTTTCTCTCTGCCTTTTGCTGCGGTTATCAACACCAAGGCAACTAATTTGGTCATTGGAAATTCTTGCAATTTAAAGTAGGGTTTTGCCCCATTATTTTTGTTTTGCTCTGCAGTCTGCATGCTCGCAGTCAGGAACAGCAAACAGAAATTTGCATGCATGCATGCAGAATTAGAGGGGAAAATTCCACAGTCATGTGGATTTTTTTTTTAATGGGGATTCAATGAACAATAAATAGAGGTCTGACTCTCAGTGAAAAGATCACTTATTTAAAGAGAATCATTACAGGATTCATGCAGCACTACATATCTAGCAATGATTTTGAGAAAAAATGATATTCTGCCATATGCCCTGAAACATCACCTTACTTGTTGTGTTGATGAAAGGCTCCAGCACAATATTTGCTTTGCTCTGCCTGCTATTTCATGTAATCACAGAGGCAACAAAACTATACTAGTTAATGACCAATGAGGCAGCAGCATTTAGATAGTTTTGAATCTTATAGCACATCTTGGCCAGAAGCCCATTCTGGTTGTAAAGTCTATCTGCATGCCATATTTGTTGCTTCTTAATTTCAGTTTTAATTTAGGAAACACTTCTTTTTTGTTTGTCTGTTGCTTGATTTTGTCCAATATGTAACTTAACTGGGAAAATGGCTCCTAGAGCTAGGAAAAGTAATTTCTGATCATTCATTAAATTGAAGCAATTGTTAAACATCGCTGTTCAGCAATTAAAAGCAAAATCACTATACGACTGAGGTATGCAATTATTACCACCATGATAGTACCATGTCTTGTGAACTTCATCATAACAATGAAAACAGACTCAAAAGAATGCTGTTAACTTATAAAAGGTTGGGTTTGAAATACAATATTACATGGGGTATTTTTCTGATAAATAGTTGTATACAGCAATGATAATACTAGGAGGTAGCAATAACCAAAGCTGTTGAAGGACTGGGGCCTGTGGATTTGGAGACAAGCTTTGCCTATATTTTCCCAAGCTCCTCAAAACTTGGTGGTTGAACTCATCCTGTGGAAGAAACAGAATTCAGCAGAGTTTCCACGTCTCCACAGAGCAGAGATGAGTTTGACATTTTAAACTTTTTCTATTTGCTTCAAAAAAAATATCCAATGCCCATTTAAAACACTCCTTTTTGCAGTTAGCTTTCTTGTTTCTCTATATGTTGACTGATGTCAAAAGAACAGATTCAGGTGTAGTCTGCACTTTAGAGCCCTTTTTGTGCAAATTGGCATAGGCCTACTGTTTTGTTCAAAATGTCAAGGTGCTAATTTGCTCACTCTCCTTCAAAAGACGAACAACATCCTGTCTTTCTGAGAAGACTGTCTACAACAGACTTTCCTGAAAACAGCTAAAACTGAACCAAAAGCAGCCATTATCAGTTTGCAATTGGAGTGGGAAAAGTAGGCTGTTTTGGTATTGTTATTTTTTACAGAGAAAAAGACCTGCAAGTAGCACTTTTCATCTTTTCGCATGCAGAATAAATACAGATGCTTGCGTTATAATGTATTATGCAGTGTCCTAACTACATTTCTGTTTTCTTCTTTTTTTTTTTTGTTTTGTTTTCTGTTCTGTTTTTTCTTTTTCTTTTTTTCTCTCTCTTTTTCTTTTTTCTTTTTTATATTTGGCTGCATTGTGCATTCCTGAAGCACCATAAAATAGCTTTTCTTCCATACCACACTTACCTTGACACTGACTTTGATAATAGCTTGATGATTCACTGTCTTTGGATGGGATACAAAACAGCTGTTGAGGAGGACAGGAAAGAAGAAGAAGAAGATTCATTCATATTCTGTCTGCATTACAGACATCTAAATCTACTGTGCAAATGAAATTTGTGAATATGTGATAAAATTAATTATGCTAACTTAAAATTCTTTTCATAAGATATTTTAAATCTTTCTCCTGTTTGCCGTTATATAATCTATAGCTGGAAACATATGTAGAAACCAAGTGCATTTTCTACCTGATACACAGAGATATATGCGCTTTGTTTGCAAATGCTGATACAGAGATTAATTTCTCTCTTAAATAACAGAGCGGTAGGAAGAAAGTAAGTAGCTATAGAATCACAGAATCCTTAAAATTGGAAGGGAGCTCTAGAGCCCATGTAGTCCAACTCCACTGCCCCAGCAGGGACACCTAAAGCACATGGCACAGGGCTATGTCCAAGAGGGTTTTGAATATCTCCAGAGGAGACTCCACAGCCTCTCTGGGCAGCCTGTTCCGGGGCTCTGGCACCCTCACTGTTAAGAAATTTTTCCTTCAGTTCCTGTGGAACTTTGGTGCCTCAGCTTGTGGCCGTTTCCTCTAGTTCTGTCAGTGGCCGCCACTGAAAAGAGGCTGGCTCCATCCTCCACACTCCCTCCAAAGCACGTAAAGAGCAAACACATAAGCAATATGCATGGACATACTGTGTTTGTTTCTCTCTCCCAATTTCTTCTTAGCTTGCCCAGAACCAAAGACTGAGACACGCTCACCAAGAGAAGGCAGTAACCTTTCTTCCTCCCCAGGCCCTCTATGTTCATTTGTGGGCAGTGCAACACATTCCCCATTGTTCTTTTCTCCTTTTTGCTGGGCTTCAGCAGCTCCCCAGGCTTCAGGTGCACACAGGTGCTAAGCACGAACACCTGCTGACATGGTGCAGAGCCCAGCCGAAATATTTATGTGGAAACCAGCAACTTTGGTTCAGAAGTTATGGACAGGCTTTTAAGTCTGCTGCTGGAGGTACATCTATTCAGAGCAGGAAGTGCTGCAGTTTGGTCTTGCAATCCTGATCATTTTCTCAAGAAATTGACACCCTTGAGCTGCAAGAACTACACTGACAGAAATTCCTTTGTGGATATTGCTACGAAAATTTCAGCCTCTTCCCTTAACATTCAGATGAGGGAACATAAAGCTAAGTGCTTTATGTTACAGAAATTCCAGGTCATCATTACACCCACTTGTTAAACTCTCAAGACAACCTTTTCATTCCATACTAGACATAGAGCTAGAAATTCCATTTTCAGCTACAAATCTACAAAAATCTAGAAAAGAAAAGAAAAGAAAAGAAAAGAAAAGAAAAGAAAAGAAAAGAAAAGAAAAGAAAAGAAAAGAAAAGAAAAGAAAAGAAAAGAAAAGAAANAGAAAAGAAAAGAAAAGAAAAGAAAAGAAAAGAAAAGAAAAGAAAAGAAAAGAAAAGAAAAGAAAAGAAAAGAAAAGAAAAGAAAAGAAAAGAAATCAGAGAAGGAAAAGACCTGTAGCATCAAGGAAACTATTATTCAGTCTCAAAAGCCTTATAAATGCATAGATGAGGTATTTCTTCCCACTTGCCTTAGCAGTTAATAACACAGCACTTTTCAATAATATTGAAAATGTATGGTTTACATATATTTTTTAAAAATAGATCTGTAAGTGCTCAGTACCGAAGATATTTTTTTGTTGTGTTGTTTTTCCACTCTCTTCTTTGGAAGGCAGACATGAAGCTTGGATACCAATTCTGGCAAATAACTTTTTATTTTTATTTTGCAACAGCAGCATCTGGCATCTTGGCAGAGAGCTTAAGCGATTTTGTTGCCAGCCCCTGACTTATCCCTCAGCACGGCCACTGTTAATGGGCTGTTTGAGTTATTTCAGCTCTGACCACCGCTGCTCAATGATGTGCACTTGCCATTCAGAGGGGACTGTCCATGTTTCCATTTGTGCCTCAGCTTTCACAGAACGGCCCATGATTTGCAAGACGCCAGAAATTATTAGAACTTTGTGGCCAGCTGACACCAGATAAAGACACATAATCCCCACTGTTCTACTAGTGTGTTTTTGTGAACTTCCATTTGTCTGGTTCTTTTCAAGACTGATGCGAAAACAAAACCTTTTTTTCCCCTCCAATGAATTCTTAATTTCTCTTTCTCTCCAATTCTGTCAGTTCCCACAGAAAAGCAGGCTGTATGGCGTTTGGTGTGCAGTTTTTCCAAAAGGATCTCTGAGAAACATTTCCAAGACCTCAGGCTATTTTTGCCCATCCCACCTCAGCAAACGCTTCCGTTTTGCACCAGGGCTCATGTTATTGCAATCACATTGCACCTGCCCACCAACACCTGAGACACATCCCTGCTGTGCTGTACTAAACATGGAAAAGTTCGTAGGCTTTATGCCTTCTTCTGCTCTGAGTAGCTTGGCTCCACCATAACTAATGCAAAACTCATCTTCAAAAGTAAGTCGTCCTTGTGCCTACTAACATTCAAAAGTGAAACCCCTCAGAAATCCCACACAGGGCAAGGAATCATGGTGAATATTTAGTGTTCACTAGAGAATGGAAACAAATGGGTTGATGTAATCTGTTAGGCTCCGTTGTCACTGCTTGACTAGCCAAAAGGAAGGAAGGGAGAAGTCTAAAGTACTGCCAAGATCCCACTGGCCCTATAGAGGAAAATACCAATGTTTCTAAAACCATGGGTTCAGTTATAAGCACTTATTTATTTACAGAGAGATTAAGAAGTGAACAGAGAGTCAAATATGCAGTGGCTCTTTTTCCTTCTGAAGAGGTGATACGGTTTTGAAATTGCTGGCTTTCTCTTTCAAGTGTCATGGGTGAACCTGCCATAGCCACTTGGGGTAGAATTCAGTGATAGTAGTGTTCAGGAACTACAGGAGGAGATAAAGACATCTGTGCATGTGTGTGCGTGAAAGATTATAGAGATAGCAAACCAGTTATATCCAATAAATATAAAAAATATCAGATTTGTCAGCTATCTATGTGCTTGCATTCTCAGAATGCAAAAGAAGATATTTACCATGGGGGAAAAAAAATCACTGACTTCAGTGCGAGTATTTCAGTCATGTTTTAGGAGAAATTATCCAGCTAGCATGACTAATATAGATCATGTATCTACCAGCAAACACTAAGCTATTATGGAAAAAAAACCCATAGATGCTCTTCTCATGTCTTTAGTGCCTTTACAAAGGGGAAGTGAGCCATTGGTCTGTATTTTAAGTCATGACTTAGATGCTCTGCCCTTGGGAAAATTTTAGACATTGAATCCCCATACTAAATAAATGTATCTTCCTTCATTTTAATTACGGAGGGGAGAATCTCATGAAACTGTTAAAGTGTTGTGGAAAACACAATAAATAAATATTGGACTGCTCATCCTCCAGTTCTATAACCCACAATTAGATTAAACATATATTGTTTCAAATATATTGAGCTGTCCTTTTCTATATGCACCGTTCCTCGTTCCAGATGCCTTTTGAGAAATTATTTCTTCTGAGAAGACATCTATTTCTCCTGTGCTTTCCTGCAAGCTAAAGAAATTTCCTGGCCTATTTCTGTAAAAAAAAAAAAAGTACATCTCTTCTTCTTTTGTAGCAGCAGCAATATCATCAGAACTATAACTCAGGATCACGGCGAGACCCAAACGCTCCTTGCAGATTGCATCGCCGCATCTGACCGTGCGTCACGCACTGCCTCAGTGAAACGGGCTCTGCAAGCCCTCGTCCTGCCTTGGCCACGTACACAGGGCAATGAGGCTGTGATCTGGGCTCTGGGCTGGAGCGGAAGATGTGCCAAGGCAGGGGAACACGGCACTTTGAAAATGCTTCATTTCCACTGCTGCTATCACACAGCAGTGATGGTAACTTATTTGAGCCAGAGTCGGAAATGTGCTGAGCAGAAGCAAATTCTGAAGACACAGTGAGTCCCAAGTTCAAGAGCATGCCATTTACATTTCTCCTACATTAAATATCAAGGTCACGATAATTTGTTCCTTAGTACTCAAAAGCAACTCTTTTGAGTTCAAGTCTTTGAACAGTCTTCAGACTTTTTGTTCAAGTCTGAATATACAGTTCAAGTTCTTACACCATCTATCCAAACAACAACAGCTTTAACATCATGTTTAAAATCCTAGTCCAAGTCCTTACCATCTAATTACGATGTCTTGGAAATCCATGATTGAAAATCAAGCTCATCAGAACTGCTGAATGCAGGTGAATGCATTGCAGAATGCAAATACATGGGCAAATGTTCTCATCTGGCTTCACCATACAGTAAAATCACCAAATGGGAATGCAGGAATTGAAATAATTAGTCTCAATGTTTATAAACTCTCCTGTCCTCACACGTGGAAAGATAAGTTGAACATTCGTAAACACAAAATCTTTCATCCATAATAACTTCTTCAGCAAATGTATCTTCATGAGCTATAATAGCAACACAAATAACAGGCAGTGAATCCCCACAGACACCACCCACTGTACACAAAAATAAGAAATAGTTCCTCGGTGCAATAAAATTAACAGTGTGGGTGAAAGGTTTAGTTCTGGTCTGGTTTAGTTCAAGCTGGCAGATAAATGCATTTATTTAAAGCAGAGCAGTAACACCATGAATAACGAACAGGATTTGCAGCCACAGCTAGCAACTGGAAGAGCTTTGCAGTAGGCAGGATGAAAGCTCCTTCTAGAAATACAGAGAGGTTTGAGGTCTCTGAAGAAGTGCTTTTCCAAGAAAAACGAGTTGTCTCCAAACCAGCTGCCCCACTTGAGAAGATCCGAGAGTCCTGCTCCTGGTGTGCTGTTTGTCCAGAGGTCATCTTCTGACCACAGGACTACAAGGACTCAGGCTTTGCAAGCTACTCTCCCGTGCAGTTTGCCTGGAAATCAGAAATTCTTTTGTTTTTCTCCTGATTTTAAATGCCTGCCAGCAAACCTTCCATGCTCTTCTCTGAGGACAGAGTTACAGGCTTGCAGACTTACAGCCTCTCTTCCCACAGTTTTTTTTTTTTTTTTCCACATCCCCTCACTAAACAAGAAGCTACCCCACATTTTTCACTTCCCACATCTCCTGCCTCTCCTGACAGACCCATTTCTCTGGTCTCTGCCTGGCCACAGGGAGACTATGCTAGTCAAAAGGTAAATGCTGCAATTTCTAAAGTTTCCTAACCAAATAATTCCAGCTACTCAATTAGTCTCTGTTGATCTTAACACCACTGTATTTTCATATTTACACTTTATTTTTTTTCCTTTTCTCATCCCTGCATAAGTATTAAGCCCCTAATATACTAACTGCAAGATATTACAACCTTAGCATTTTGTTCCAAATATCCCTGTTCTATTCACTTTTTTTTTTAATTACATATATTATATTTAGAATTCATCTATATGTGAACAAAAAGAGAAAAAGTTCTCTGATGGAAAGACATACAGAATAATTCTCCAGCATATGAGTCATTTTCAGAACTTATTCCATGAGAGCTTTAGTACTATTTAGCAGAAATATTTGGACTTCTTTTCCTTAGTTTTTTTTCCACTGCTGCTAGTTATATTTTCTAAAGTACACTTAATAAATCCTTTCCTGCCTTTTTTATTTTGGGAGGCGCAGTGTCCCAGTGGCTCACTGTTAAGTGCAATGTATTTGCAAAGTATGCAATGCATGTACTTGAGGCAGAATGAGCAGCACAACGAAAAGCTGCAAGCATGCATCAAAACAGCCTGTGGGCGCTCTGTCATGAAGTGATCCTGAGATCCTTTGCCATAGATCTCCTTCTGCCTGCACCACGCTTGCTAGAGCTGACAAGCTCTGTGCATGTTGCTTAGTATACACAAGACTATATCTTAATTCCATCTAGTCAGCCTATAAGTCTTTCATACTCAGGACTCTGTCACATATGTCAAGTCCGCTACTTGTCCACCTCGCATAGACAGGATTTACCATCTAAAAACACACCTTTAGACTGTGAAGATCCTGACTCCTGCTTATCTTTGTCCACTCCATCTCATATTCCTCACGTTATCAATTGAGGAGGCCAAATATATACTGTAAGAGGGAACCAAGTGAGCAATCTGAACATACACCTGGAAATGGCTGCCAAGGCAGTATTATAGTATTGCAGCACTGCATGAAAAACTGTACTACACATATTCCCTCTCTGGACTAGGAGACTTGTTTGCCAAAGAAAACAGAAACATTCTTCCCAAGATGAAGGAGAGGTTGTGGCTGACTGACCTCTTTTGACAAATGCAGTGGATCTACGAGAGCTCAGAGTGACTCTTGCCACAAAGTTCATGGCAATATGTTACCTTGCATAGGCTAGGTAAACACGTCACAGAGCCAGAATACAGAAACTGTGTATCATGTGTCATGCCATGCTGCCCAGTTTTTCTGTTCTCCCCAGGCATCCATCAGCCAGCCTGAGGATATGGCTGGAGGACATTAGACCAAATGGATCCCACATAGCTGCTCTTACATCCGTATGGACAAATCATCAACCAAGAAGCGAGTTGAGTTCATAAACATGATGTTCAGTGCCAGCAAGGGCACCTCCTTTCCTTGTAGTCCAGAAGAAAACATACACACATTTTACATCTCCCTTTCCAAAACAAGTTTTCTTTCCCATTCATTTTCTTTTACTCCATATTCTTTCAATAGAAACTCTATTTGATCTCCTCCTTTCTCCTAAAAATACAGGTCTCTGCTTTTCTCTCTTCTCCTGTGTTGGTGGACTTTAGAGAATCAGCATTTATTTGCTAACAGCTGGAAACTCATAATATTCTGCACTGTTGACCAAATTAATCTTCCCCCTAGTCACTCACATATCATTGCCAATTGAGGGCCTGCTTGAAAGCCTGAGGAATCTGTGCACCTCCAGGCTGGACAAATGCTTTGTAGCTTTTCCTTTTGGATTTGGCTGTAGGGAGGCATTCATGAAGGGAGACTTCAGTTCCTTTGGGATTCCAGCCAGAAGAAAGGGCTTAGAAGATCTGTGGGAGACAGATAAGTGGGATAGTTGTAAATCACACTTTAAATGGTTGGAAGGGTATTTGAAAATCTTATGAACTGGCTAGCTCACTATATGAAGATTTGAAGAAAGAAAAAAAAAAGGGGGGGAAATAGAATAAAACAAAACGTTAGAACTTACCACTGCAACAGATGATGGAAGAAAGGCTAAAAGCAAAGATCCACCTTTAACTTCACACTCTACATTTATGCAAAATAAGAGAACAGAAGGGAGAACCTTGCCAAAGTAATGGGATATAAACTGCTGTGGGGCTAACGTTGCCAGACTGGTTGGAGCAAGACATTTGGGACTCTCAGTGCTAGACCTTCTTAAACCCAGAAAGGTACTGGTCTCATATTGCCCTTCCAAGGCAATCCTAGGCAAGTGGCCACAAAGACCTGACCTGCAAGAGCAGGACCAGGTAAATATCCCCAGTGTACTTGTGAGCTGGCTGCCACCTTTCTGCCCCGCAGTGAGGAGGCATCCCTGGGGGCAATTCACACTTGTTTTTTTTTTTTCCAATATTGTGCCTTTCAATAAAACTAGAGGAAATGAAATGAAACCAGGAAATACTTTTATTTCATTTATAAAGACCATGGACTGTGGCACTGGGGCTGTCTCCAAGCCCTTCATGCAGCTGAAGTGTATCTGAGGCTATAGCTTGTGTCACCTGTTGTCGTGCTAGAACAGGGTGGAAGAATCATTGAAACATGACTACATTTTTGAAAGACGAGAATTTTAAAGCATCTCATGCAGATGCTTATAGAGGGAGCAAAACAAGAATGAAAATTAGCACATGTCAAAGCTAATGGTATTTCCCTTCTCCCTAATGGAAAATGCAACTTTCACTGACGTGGTGCGTCCTGATGCTGTCAGAAAAAACAATCACTCCTTTTCATTTGTGCAGTTAATAAGTGAAAGAATCATGCTTTCTCATTTCCACAAAGGACATTTGTAAGTTAATCGTGGCAGAATGATGCATGTCAACACAGAAGTGGAGAAAGTTGGGAAATACAACAGGCTGATGCTAATAGGAGATGCAACATGTGAGATTGGAGTTGTCAGGGTAGAGCTCCCTGAGACACCACAGGGAAATCTGGAAAGAGAGAAAGCTGTTTGCAGGGAAACATGGCATCTTAAAGGAAAAGGCTGCTCCTACCTGTTGCCTATACCCTACCTATGGATTTCAGTTGCCTTATTTTTTGCTCACTTTGTAAGTCAAATTCTTTCTGATTTGAAGAATTCCAAGTCTGCAAAACTGAGACAACCATTAGAGAAGCAACATGCATCTGTAGAAACAAGTGCTAGGACATGATTAAATGTATAAGGAAATCAAGGACAGATCAGAGAAGTCTGGATTGCATACTCAGGTAATATAAACCAAGACTGTACCAAACACAGTCTTGTGTTTGAGTTTGAATCTGACTGAAGAATTCAAAGTATTTTTTTTTTTAGTTTAAACTCAGTGTTTGTTTTTGAAAAATTTTGCAAAGAAAAATACAAAATGTAAAGGGGAAATATAAAGGGAAAAGGGTGCAGCTAGAACTATTAACAGAGTTGTATTAAAATATCACACTGCAGTTAAACGTTTCTCTAAAAAATAATCACTTTGGCATTTATCCAGCAATGCTGTAACTGAGCACTTTTTTTGAACAGATGCATTTAAGCCTCATGCAGGAATTAAGATTTTCTTTTGTTGTTGCTAATTATTTTCATTTTTGCAGAATTGACTGCTTACAATATTTTCCAACAGTAACATATCACTGCTTATAACTATTTGATTACACTAATTAATCATATAAAATTGATATTCATGAAAGTAATTAAACTACACTGTAAGATAACGGAGACAAATAATACTTTTAAGAGCATCTTAATCCAAATTTTCAAAAGGTTTTAAAATGCGTTAATTCCAAGGGGATTAGGTGCATAAACTTCTACCTGCACTTAACAATAGTGATTTTCAGATGTATTTAGGAGTTTAAATAGAGTAATGTGGAGAAGAGCCTCAGGGGAAAATGGAATTTGTGCTGACGATAAATTAGGAACAGACTAAACATTCAGAATCATACCTAGAATGTTGCTCACCACTTGCATTGAAATCAAAATATTGAGCTCGAGCTTATAGATCGTAAGGATTAAATCTGGTTCTGAATAAAATCCAAGTTCAGGAGAATCTGCTTTATTTCTTTAATCCTGAAATCTATGAGAATACTCGTGTAAATGCAAGGGATTTTGCAATGAGAACTCAGGGATGCTGCCATGTCTAGGCCGCCTCTAATTTTGGACCCAGAGGAAGCTATCTGGAGGATCTTTTTGAGGATAGATCCATGCTCATCTACCCAAGAGCTTGCCTCTAAAAGGGTCTGGAAGCAGCAAAAGTGCAGACTGCATGACCTATGCGATTTTTTTTCCCCATGTAGCAGGACACGTGTTGGTGCAGGTGTTACTGGCCCTCTATCTGTGTTGCCTCAGAGAAGTTTCATGCAGTGTCTCACTATACAGAAAGTAAGTGAACAAACTCTGGTCGTCAGAGGCATGTTAAAGTTCAGCATGCCTGACATGCTAAAGACAAATAAAATCTTCTATGATGGTGTAAACATTAAATAATAAAAGCTAATTCTATATTTTAGCCCATTCCTCTGTAACAGATAGAAGGCTTCGAGTCCTATGAAGAAGGAATGAACAGTGCCTTCTGAACAGGGGTGCATTACCAGCAAGACTAAAAAGAAATAATATTGCTAGCCTTTCAGTGAGTTATCTCTAACTTATCTTACAGATTTTCACTTTTTAGAGCAGGATAGATTTATGAAAAATGTTCAACATAAAAATATTTGGACTATAGTTTGCCCAAGGAGGAGTTCCAGTTTACCAAAGATATATTCCACAGGTATCATGTATCTACCTGTTGTTTTCATAAAGGAAAGAACATTTGTCTGATGAAGACTAATTCCGATGTAACTTGGAAATCATTTAAATTTATATTAAGAAATGTTTGGGGAAAAAAAAAAAAAAAAGAAATCAGCCGTCAATTCATAGCATTGAAGTCCTGAGCAAACACAAGTCTTTTCTATATCACAGGGGATTTAACTACAAAATGAAACCAGTAACTCACATTTACCTAGAGCATATTTCACTGAAAAGAGTGATGAGGTGCTTTGATCTAAAGACAGCAAAAGAAGGAAAAATCTATCACCTGCATTTGCTATAGGAGTTTCTTAGTTCTCACCCACTTTTTTTTTCCATCTCTCTCCTGTATTGAATACAATTTTTCATTATCTTTTTAAGAAGTTATCAGAACCAGACAGTCTCACCAATTCATTCTCTGGAGTCTTTTCGTTGTTGTTTTTAACTTCCAAGTCCTGCTGGTAGGGGAATACTGTTGCACCTTATTGTTGTCTACTCTGGTTATTAAAGTGCGACTCAAAAACAATCAATCAGGTAGATTTTCTTGAACATTTGTTATATTGGTTTTGTTACACTGGTAGTGCGGTTGTATTACATTGACCAATAGCTTGCAAACTCTATCTATTTCTTTACCTTTCTCAAATAAAGATATTTCAAAGAATAAAATTAGACTTGTTTGAGAAGATTCATTTTCCATATGGTGCTATCAACTGACATGAATTACATTGGTATCCTTCACCCTGTTTACTGAGTTTTGCAACAACTATTTCATAATCTTTATGGAACTCTCCAGCCATCATTATTTAGATCATTCACTTAGTATTTTTTTTTTTAAACCTACATTCTTAGTCATTAATTTTTCCATCTCCCTATTTGAAAAAAAAGATCTATTTTCTTGAATAATGTAAACTCTCTATCTAGCTATAGAGTTTTGTATGAAATTGTTAACTCCCTTCTCAGCTTTCTTCATTTCAGAACTTCTCATCTGTATCAGTTTCCATGTGACAACTAATTTCCTATTCATTATACATTTACTATTCATTGTATACTGTATTATATTGCAATTTAATTTGTTAGATCCAATTCACAGCTGAACCAGAAATGTCTTGTCATTCAAATTCCTGATTCTATATGAGAGGACCTGGACTCCAATACACCTTGTAGGTGTTTTCAGTTGGCATTTTTTCTTTAGTTTGTTCTCTTAAGAACATAGAAAAAGGAAATCAGGAGTTTGGAATTGGCTCTGTTTTTGAAGAAGACAATATGATCTGATGGCGTGATTAAACAGATAAGATGCAAAAGAGCTGTTGCGACAGATGCAGAAAGAGTCCTCTGCAAAGCACATAGCAGAGCTGCTCTTTCCTCTGATGCAAAGGCTGATCTCAGGAAGCTGCTCTAAGCAAGAGCTCTGGATGAGAGAAAAACTGCAATTTGGCATTACGCATTATTTAAAGAATGATTTGAAGATGAGGGGTAAAACAAATTTGCTAAGCAAGCCAATGATTTCTATACCTCTGCTGATAGAGATAACAAGAAGATTAAGAAGGCAATATTATGGTCAGTGAAGCTGAAATGAGAGCCAGTAATGCTGAAGATCAGGTGAATAAACTTAGAATAGCATATGTCTATGTGAATAAAGCAAAGATTGAAAAAAGAACATAAAGGCAGGAGACACAATTTCCACATCTCCTTGACTTGCCTGAAGGGATGGGGAAATTGAGAATAGCTGAATACCTCTTTAAAGAAATGTTTACAGCAGTTTTATGGGTGCATTCTTTGCCATGCAAAGGACACAAAGCGAAGCACCTGGTGGCCTCCACAAAGCAATGATAATAAAGTTTCTTAATTATAGTAATACAGATAAGCTGTTACAGCTGGCTAGACTGAATAAAAGTCTGATTTATAATTCAGATAAGTATTGCTATTCCTTGATTGCAGTATGAAAATACAAAGGAAGAAAAATCCATAGAACCCGAGAGGAAGCTTTGGGATTATAAAATTGAGTGCGCCTTTCTATGCTGCTAAACTTGAAATTGTTTGGGTGAAACCAGACAGTTTCTTATATAGTACAGGAATATTACTAGTCTTGATGTGCAGGAGGAATGATAAAAATGAGATCACTATGTAATAGAAGTGACATCCTGTACATCCTAATATATGTATTTACAAATTCTCACATGAGTGAGAAGTCCTCAAGTTCTGTTCTCAAGATTTCTTCTGAACTTTATCCAATGCCCATTTAACATATACATAAAATATGTCTATATACAAAACATATATACGTGTGACGGGACTGTGATTTGCCCTGTCTCACCTCTGCGTCCCACACTAGTAGTATGTCAAAGTTATGATTCTTCTTGTCTGAATGCCTCTCTTCTTTTGCAGTAGTGGGAAGGATAGACACCTTAACATACATGGTTGCCAAATTTCAGGAGACTCTCTGAACTGTAACATGAAGAGGGCTGTGGAACATAAGCATGTTCAGGAAGTTTTCTCCACAGCCTTTTGGGTTTTTTTTCTCTCCTAAAATCAGGACTAAGAGATTGCCCATCCCCAAAGGCATGGATGGTCATCTTACCCTGGGAGGGCTTCCTGCTCTGGTGGTACAGAGCAGCTTTCCATAGGGCTCTTATTAGGCACTTATGATGGAAAAAAACAGAGAAAGGATTTCAGCACATCCCCCTCTTCAGCATTTCCTCTTAGACGTTTTAAGGACTTTGGTGCTCAGCATGCTGGTTGCTGTGAATGCCTTTTTGAGTGTCTAAATCTGCTCAAATTGCTCTAGGGAGTTTAGACACTTGAACTCCGCATTGTGAGTTGTGCTCCTAAGAAAGGAATCTAACGTGAAGGCAGAGCAGTGGAGAGCATCACAGCATCTAATCCCCTCTTGGCATTTGATCCGAGAGTTTCACTAAAGCTCACAGTGGGAAGTATCGAGCAGTCTTAAAGCTCTCTACCTTGCCTCTTGCCTGCGTCTGCACCTTCAGCCCTTCTTCGTGGGCAGTGTTACCAATCCCAGGCGTAGGGAGTTATATTTGCAGTAGTATTTATAGTTCTTTCAATCCAAGAACAACACAAATGGAGTAAAATGCTCTTGCTTTAGAAATAGCTATTGAACAACTACTTTATAAATAATCATCTGCTGTGCTGTTTCTCTTGAGGAATATCCTAGTAGAGGATGAATGGAAACACCACCTTTCACCAGGGCCACTATGGAAATTCCTGCACAGACATAATGGCTGGAAACACAGTGTGATTTTTCCAGTTTGGTCTGCAGAGAGATATCTCTGAGCATCTCACTGCAAGCTCTGCCCTCACAAGGGACCAAGGACCATGACTGCACTCTCCAGCTTTACGCCTTCTCATATGCTGAACCTCTCCAGGTTGCAGGTAATGTGAGAGTTGTAACAATCCCTTCCCCTGACTTCCATGTCCTGACAAGGCTTTCCGATAAGTTTATAAAAACAAAAGAGATCAATTATATACAAAGTATTTTAAATGACAAGTCCATGTTGAGGTGGAGCGGGAATAGAACTGCTGCAGCTCACAGGCTGGTATAAAATTTGCAAGAGTTATCCATGACTGCCCACGGCAATTAAAAAATAAACAGATAAAGTCATTGGATGGCCAATTCCCAAGTGGAAGGGCAAACCCAACACAATGGTGCAAGAGAGTTGCTCAAAATCATGAAGAAAACCTTGGAGACACTCCCCTAGGGCAGAGCATAAATATTGCAGACTGGCAAGTGCAATACCTGCAGATAGAGAGCAGAACATAGATCTTGCTAGCAAATATGCAGTTTTGAAAAGGAAAGACAGCAAAATACATATGTGGAAGTGTCTGTTTAATCCAAAGAGAATATTATATGTTGTGAAACAGATTACCGCAAATACACTGTTACCAATAAAAAACTTCATTGACCAAATGGTGTGGGTTTTTTTGAATAATTCAAATAATTGGAAGTGTATGAATTTTATTTTCAGTCAGATACCATTCTTGTACAAAGCTCAACAAATCCTGTAACTTTAGTAGCATTTTCTCCAATATAATTCACGCAATCTGAAGGCATCTTAAGTACTGCCTGCAGAATTCACTGCAAAGCATAAGCCAGCATAGATCACTAAGTCATCTCTCCTTTCTCTATGGCTTATTTTTATTATGCAGCTCCTAAGACATACATGATATGCCTCAGAGAAGGTGTTTGTTGTTGTCAGATCAGGCTTTATATGCATTTCCTTCTAATTAGGCAGAACACTAAAAGAAAGGGTGATAGCTCAGTTATTGTACATTCATATCGTGAATTTTCAGCAGACAGTATATTGCTGCTTTTATGGTCCAAGTGCCACTGTCATATAAGGATCCTGACAAACTATTGGGATAGGAATTTTAGTAGTAATAATTTCCATAAACGGGAAGAAAAAGTTAAATATACATTATCATGATCTGCTGCTAGAAGACACACAAGAAATGCATTAGACACACATCAGCTATTTTAATTACCATTTTTAAAGCTCCACTAGTTCTTTTATCCTTTGTGCTTAATAAGCTTTTATAACAGTTTTATATTATCTTCAAATTATTTTTTTCTCTATTTTCTATAGAAACTAAGAGATAAATGAAATATTTTGCTTTTTTTTAATTCCTGCAGCGTCTCCTTACTATGATACTGATCATCTAAATAGCTAATAAGCAAGAAAAACTCCTCGCACATGACCAATATTTCTAATCCATTTATTTTCAGCTCCTGAATACAAATAAACACGGTTTGATATTCTAACTTGCCAATGGCCTCAGAGAGCTTATGAGTTGGCACCCTGAAAAGAGGTCCGGGTCCTGCAATGCAGAGTCATAACCTCCAGATCTGAGGTTACTTGACACTTTCTGCAATGCAGAGAGAAATTATTGTGGGTGTCATTGGTTCCTGTCATGGTGTCATATCGGTTCCTTCACTTGGCAAAATTCATCACAGTGATTATATGTGAGTTTTTTTAGTACCTGCTAAACAACAAAGGCCATGCCCTGGAATAGAAACCTGTCTTAGCTAGGATGCCCTTTAAGCAGAAAGGCATGCTCCTATGCATGTAAAGCACTCAAGTGGTCAGTAAGAATACTAATGGAGACAGCGTGTTTGACACAGACCTCTGTTCTGGGGTTAGCCAACATACACTGTTATTTTTTGAGGACATTATTGATAATTGCAGAGAGGGTCATAGAGTAGATTTGACACCCCTGGTCAGCACAAGGTAAAATTTCTGTCAGAGTTTTTGCTCTGGATCTATTTTTTAAAGCATCCAATACAATCTTAAAAAAATAAATAAAAATCCACTTAGATCCATTGCCTATGCTGACAGCAGGTATAACTTAGTTCTCATCCCATTCCTCCTACTGCAGCTCTGTGTACATCCGCATTATAAAGTTTTTGAATAAAAAACAAACAAACAAAGACCAGAACTAAACAGAACTAAAGCCAGACTGAATAGGGACCTGGGAGTCCTGGTTGACATTAAGTTAACCATGAGCGAGCAGTGTTCCCTCGTGGCCAAGAAGGCCAATGGGATCCTGGCTGCATCAGGAGGAGTGTTGCCAGCAGGTCAAGGGAGGTGATTCTGCCCCTCTACTCAGCTCTGGTGAGGCCGCACCTGGAGTACTGTGTTCAGTTCTGGGCACCCCAGTACAGGAGGGACATGGAGCTTCTGGAGAGGGTCCAGAGAAGGGCAACCAGGATGATTAAGGAAATGGAACATCTCTCGTATGAAGAGAGGCTGAGTGAGCTGGGCCTGTTTTCTCTGGAGAAGAGAAGGCTCAGAGGGGATATGATTAATATGTATAAGTTCA
>NW_020455588.1:3217203-3226406 GCF_003342845.1 Nothoprocta perdicaria
CTACTCTGGAGGTCTTCAAAACCCGCCTGGATGCCACCCTGTGCCACATGCTCTAGGTGTGCCTGCTTGAGCAGGAAGGTTGGACTAGATGATCTCTAGAGGTCCCTTCCAACCTTAAATATTCTGTGAATTCTGTGAATTCTGTGAATTCTGTGAATAGGTACATTAGACTTTCTTTACAATACCTTGACCACAGTGGTAGAATCTGAGACTTTCTGCCTCAGTTTTCTCTAACACTTTTTCCTTTGGCTCCAAGGCTTCATTCTTCACCCAGCTTTTAGGTCAAGTACAAGAGCTGGACAAAGTGAATGCAGTGGTGCATTTCCATATCATTTCAGTAATAGCACAATAGCTAATACTAACACCATTTTATGTCATTTTAATTCCCTGAACAATACACTTCATTATTCTCCAATCATTAGCTTTACAGATAACTCTACAACCAACACTGCCCTCTTGAATACAAAATGCTCTGTGAGCTTAGAGCAGAAGAGGGCAGGACTGAAGCTGGACTGATTTGTGGATGCAAAGAGCACTGATCAGCCTCTCCACAAAGTCCCACTGACTTTACTGTTTTTCTATTTTTACTATATATATATATGACTTTCATTTCTGTAGTCCAAAGGAAAATTCAATAACAAAGCTATGTCCAAGTTCAGTCTTCCAAACTGTTTCATGATTTTCCCCAGATAAGAAATCATGTTCCAGAGGTCTACAACATAACATTTAGCCAAATTTGCTGGAGTCAACTTTGAGACAGATTGTGTCCACTGATCTTAGGTCTTTGGCTATGCTGGCCATAGTGGAAGAAACTTTTATAGTTTATATATTCTTATCAAACTTTTATAGTTTTATATATTCTAAAGAAAAATTATAGTTTTCATATATAATTATATATAGCTACATATGTTTTCTTACAGACGCAGATAGAAGGAAAGTGGTCTAGCAGCACTTTAGTCTTGTTTTGTTCCCACTAGCTGACCCACTACTGCAGTCACAAACACAGAGCTTCCTAGAAGTAAGCCACAGCAGTAACAGCTTTAAAAGGCCCTTGTAATTATTTAAAGTCACTATTTTTTAAATTATCTTTCTCTGAGATAAAAGCTTTTAAAATCCAACTCTCTGGAAAAATGAATATTCATATAATCAAATAGGAACCAAAACTACAAGGAATGCATCCTATACGCCATCTTTTTATTTTGGGTTCCTTAAACTTGGAATGTTTCAAACTGTCAAAATCAAGGAACACGTATGAGAACTTTTTCACTTAAATGGAACTTTCTTGCAACTAATAAAGCTGTTCGTAAGGCCATTTTTTCTTGCTTTGTGAAATGCAAAGACAAAATAGCAATAATGAGGGCTTTTTACCAAAAACAACTCAAATCACAAGATGAAATACTTTAACAATGTTGAAACTGCCATCATTCCAAAAATGGAACTCCTTTTTCTGTTTTGAATCTTCTGCTATCACTTCTTTGATAGTATCATCTAAATAGTAATATACCACAGAAGGTGGAAATAGAAACAAATTATCAAGCGATCATAAGATCTGGAATTGTTTGTGAGAAAATTCTTCTAGTTTCTCAGAGAGCTTCGCAGTGAAAGAGAGATGTTCTGCTCTGAAACAAGGAAAACAAACTGTTCGCATTCCTTCTTGGAATTTCTCCAATCTAAACAATTTACTTTCCATGAGTTTTAGTCTGAAGATATAATACACTGATATGCATGGATGTATATACTGATGTGCATGGACATGACAGCTCTTGTATTTCCTAGTGTTTGAGATCCTACCCCAGGGTAATCTAGCAGAGGAAGGAGGGAGGGTGGTTTTGCAGCCACTGCCAACCCATGCTATTCTAGGTAAATATGCTATGGCTTCCAGCAAAGTTCCAGAGTCACTATAATCCTTGGCTGACATATACTGCCATAACTTTGAAAAGTTAACTGTGATTTGCCATTTTATTTGCCTTTCTGACCCACATATTTTATGGTGAACTGTGCTGCCTGGGTTGAATTGCCCATTGTGCAGAAAAAAATAAGCAAGATAAAGTCAACATTTCAACGCCCTTAACGCCCACTATGCTCCAAGGAGAGACAAAGCTTCTCCCATAAGCTCCTGGCAAAGGATCAGAGCTGTTCACCATCACTGCAGCCTGAAGAAACAAGGGATGTACCCAGAAGATTACACATAACAAGATGAAATTACACACAGTACCTGAGCCTGTCTAGCAGATTGCCACTGCTGCTGGAAAGAGCATTAGACTGGTTTAATCCATGTAGTATAATTTTGTTCTTCTTGGAATAGATGTGCAGCAGCAATAAAGCTTACTAAAAATTTGCAGCTCAGTCATTTCATACAGATAGAAAACATGAATGTAAGTGAGGGTGAATGGCATTTCTTAGAATCCATAGCTTGGATTTTTTTTCCTTTGTTGCAGTTCTCAGAAGCTGGCTCTGTTAAATTCAGCAGGGAATTATCAGACACAGGAAAGACTGATATCTTTTTTTCATTTTAAAATTTTATCCATTTTCCTTTTGTGAGGAAGATACAATTTCCTCACCAATATTTCTATACTATGATTTCCATCATTTTGCTTTTTTTTTCCTCATTATTAAACATAATTTTGTAAGAGCACACATATAGAAACAACAAAATGCTCATAGTATTCAGCATTGCTCCCAAGTACCAGATACACAGTACAAGGCTATTCACATTAGGTTTTACCTCTTGGGGAAGATGCAAGCTCAGCAGGTCCTAATGCGGCTAAGCAGAAGGGTAATGCTGTGTTCTTGGGGATACTCTACCACATGGTCTTCTTCTCCAGGTAGCCATACTTCATTAAGATCAACATGATGGTACAAAGATTTGTACTTACGTTTCCACTGCCATGGATGCATTTGGTCTACCTCTAATTGTATGCAATTGCTACATCAAAGCAATTTGGAGGATTCTGCAAATATCAGTCATGCCTGAGACCAATCATTTTTCGTAGTTCCACTTCACCTCTCCTTTTGTAAATTCTTACATTCACAAAAATAATGGCCCAGATTCAGATGACCTGAATTCTCTGTGCCTTACATGACTTTTTGGCAATTGTCACGTTTTCTTTGCCTCAAGGCTTGTTCCACTTACGTTACATTAGAGTACATCAATTCTATGGTAAACTTCTCTATAAGCTTTGAGACCCTAAAGGTTTCAAGACAGCTTTGCAATTAGGAATGGAGGCATTTCAGAGACTGGAGATACTGCAAAATCTTTTCATTTATTTAAAGTTAGCCTTCAGGATCTTATACTTGTTTTATTGGCCAGAGCATGTACTAAAACCACCTTTACTAAATGTTTTTTTTTTCCTCCCTTTTTATGAGATCCACTATCCTCATGCCTTTTAGAAGCTATAAACCTTCATATCGCTAACAGCTTATGATGAGTCTCTTTAAGCTCAGCAGACAGAATTCTTCAGACAGCAGGCGGAATTTTGGGGCCAAAGACTAGGAGCTTAATTCTATTGTCATATGTCAACTGTCAAAAGTACAGACAGCACAGGATAGATAACTTTCAAATCTTCCTCCTCCGATACACCTTTTAGCTGACAAGTAAATGAAGCTGGAAGCTGTGGGAAACCTCAAATAAAGACAAAAAGCATATACTTTTATAAATAACTGGCTCAGTTAAGGTGCAAAGTAGTCTAAAAAGGGACTGAAAGGGAAAGGGTATTCAGTGAAAGTAAATTGGGAAAGATAACAGTATGAATTTGGAAGTCAAATCAAATGTAAGAAATCACTTAATATTTTCCTGTGGATATAAATCCCCGGTTCCGTCTGGAGACAAAGTCAGCTGTGTACTTTCTTCTACTTTCTACTGTGAACTGACTATTTACATGAATACAACTTTCTATCATAATGAAAACTGCAACAAGTCTAACTGAAAATTGAGCAAAACTATCTTCAAATCTTGAAAAGAAATCAATTCATTAATGAATTAACAATATGGAATATATTCAACAAATTCAACTACTAAAAAGACCAGAAGCAAAACTGAACTCATGACGTTATCCAAGTTAGCATGAGTCTCCTGAAAAACTAATCCAAGAGATCTGAAAAGCAGAGCTTCCCTCTGGCATTCTGAGGTTGCAACTGCACCGTGTTAGGATGCTATTTTTCAGGTGCTAGGAAAGCTAACTCTTATTCTGTCTAAATATCTCCTGAGATACAGACTGGCTTGCAACTATTAATAGCCCCTTTCTTGATGAGTAGTTTTACAGACACTTAAAACTCATGGTTAACACTAACTTAAGTTAGCCATTTCTAGAAATACACCCATGCAAAGGGCAATTTGACAAAGAACTTCATTCTTACTGCAAGATTACAGTAGCAGTTGTAAATAAGCACTTATTAAAAATAGAGTTTTTCAGTGTGAGCCTATATGATGTTCAAAGCAGACCAGGATGGTGACCACGATGCTGAAAGCCTCCTTCTCAGATGCTCATGTAAAGAAACCTCAGCTCTGGGCTGAGCGGGAATCAGAGCTGCCAGTCCAGAAACCACATCCTTGACATTTTAATTAACCTCTCCAGCCACAGCTGTGCTGTGAACCCTTGGCTCTCAGTTTGTTACAACTGAGGACAATTCTTTTGTTGTTGGTGGTGGTGGTTTGTTTTTTAAAAAGAACTTTTCATATTGCCCTGAGATGTGTATACCACAGGAATGAACACCTTTTTGTGTATTTATGGAGACCTAACTTCACAGCTGAGACCCCAGCTTTTTCCTTCACAAATGTTTCTACAAAACTGTTCTCAACAAAATGGGGTCTCATTTCTCTTACTCTGATAACATGAGTATATTTGATCCTACACCTGTTGATCATACCTCAGATTATATCTCGGATGCCTCTCGTTCACTGCCTGCTCATAGTATCTTATCTCTATCAGCACAAACTGCTGATAGAAGGACCTCAACTGGAAAGGAGAAGCATCAGTGCCATGATCTGTGATCTTTCCCCACATAGTAGCAGAGAGGTTCCTGAAGGTTAACCTGCCCAATTTCATTCTTCATATGTCTCTTTTGTCTTTCTTTTTTTTCTTTTTCTCTCAAGTTTGCCATGTTTACATTTATATTCCCATTACCTAAACAATTTTTAAAGCAGTCATGACCCCTCTTGGTTCTCTAGTTTGCTTTGAGGAACCAAAAGTAATTTTGTTTGCTTGATCAGATAACAGTCACTCTGAAGGACTCTAGTAATAAAGCATTCTTAAGTAGTGGTTTTGCAATAATTTGAGGTTTTAATTTCAGACATAGAAAGCCCTTGTCACATAAGCAGGAATAGATGCAGCAACACATCTTGTAAAATTAGGTGGAAAGTTTTTTCCATAGAGGAGACATTTGGTTTTGCAACTTTGAATATATGTGAAAACAATAATACAGGCAATTTTTTGCTTTTGCACTATTATTGTTATAGTGCTTCTCTACCACTTTCTGCCAATACCAGTTTTATTTTATAGCTTTAATCAATATTTCACAGAGTAGAACATGCATATTCTATCTCTGACAAGATTAGTTCATAAAGGGAAGAAATTTTCCTTCATTTTTATCACTCTGCAGCCAGTGCAAAGTATAATTCTTTACTCCACGAGATGAGAGAAAATTTTGCTTTGCTGAACCTACCGCTACTAATCTGGTTAAGCTTTTCACTTAGAAAGATCATTTCAAAAAGCATTTTATCTCCTTTTCAGAGAAGGGCCTACTAGTTCCTTTATTATTACCTTCTATGTTTAGAAAGCAAAAATAAAGCAACATTGCAAAAACAGTGTTAACCAAGGTTTCCTGACCACTTTTGCAGTTGGACCTAGGGTGAGGCTCACTCCTAGTAAGAAGCTAAATTCCCAAGATCTTTGGGTGCCTTGACATGGCTTGATACAAAGAGTATAGGATCTCTGCTGCTGCCGCAGCGTGATGCATTTCTACAGTTTTCTCAAGTCCTACAAAGCTAAACGAGAACACTTTTGTAAGCTCAAGACTAGGAAAAAAAAATTTAAGCGATCTCACCTCAAGGCAAGATGTGTTTTTTTGCATCAGATGAAATTTCCAGATGCAAAGCCTTGCACGGCATGAAACCGCTCTTCGCTCGCCTGGGTATTTCCACACAGCGCAGATAAGCGCTGCTCCAGGAAATGAAAGGAGGAACGAGCCTTTCACTTCTCCTCCACAGCAGCGGGGAAAGTTATTTGCAGTCTGGCCTGAAACGGCTCGCTGCAGAAACAGCGGCTTCCTTCCATCCATCCCAAAGGAGGAGCCAGGAAGAAGTGGCCATTTAACTAACGAGGGCCATGTAGCTGAAATTACAATAATTGCCTGAGCAATGATCAATGGTGGTGGAGACAGTTCATGGCTAATGAAGTCTCTGTATCACTGAAGTTTCTAGCATCATAAAGGTTTGCTGCCTTTTCCAGCTCTGGCTATGCATCAGGGTTTTGCACACTCCTGAGGAAGGAAAGGAGAGTAGAACTTATGTGGCAAAAACAGGATTAATTAGCTGAGAATGCATAGCATATAAAGCACAGTCATAAAATGGCACTGCTTGGTAAGTAACTAAAAGTCCTGAAGAAAATAGGCAATTAGGTTGGATTTTCCTGTGTGCAGCATTTTAAATATAAACATATGTGTTTCACTTCAGAAATTCAGCGTTTTATATATACACACATGCACAAATTTATGTATTTTCAGCTTATTAGGCAAAATAGGTGCAAATGAACAGTTGGAATTAGTGGGAGCAGGAACTGACTCTATGTCAGCCAGGAATTAGCAAAATGAACTTCTGAGCTAAAAATAGCCACTGGATTTCAGAAGTCAGAATGTACTTTTCTAGGTTGTAGGGCCCCAGATCTGGAGCAGACTAACACAAGCACAGAGGGCGTAGTAAAACACTCAGTAGCAATCTCAGTTACTGCAACTTAGAGAAAGCCAAGTCTCCTCTTCATTTTCTGGTGTCCTGTTGGTGCGCAGCAGTTGGGTGGGAGGTTGCCTCAAGAAAACACATCTCAGAAATTCAGCCAGGAGTCACAAATTAAATAAATAAATAAACAAAACCAGAATAAAAAGAGGAAGAAAGGGTAGGCCACTGAAGCACACAGCAACTGAGGACTTGACTTTGTCATCATTTGCTAGGAGAGGGGTGAGATAGGAATAGAACTGAACTCCTAGGCAGCAGGCATCCCTTAGTTCCTCAGGGCTCCTTTACAGGACTCTCTTTCTCTCTTTATCTCTTTCTCTCTTTCCCTATTTCTCTCTTTGAGGATAGCAATTTTCTAGAGGCTATTCAAGAAAGACTTTCTCTTGATCATCTCAGGGATATCCATGGCCTCCAACCCAGAACCACGTGTGGAGGTAAGCATGATGAGGAACCCTCAGGGTGGCACGTTTCCTCTCTACACAGCTCTTGGCTTTACCATGCTCAGTATTTAAAAGTATGTTACTTCTGGGTATTGAAGTTCTGTAAACCTACAGAAATGAAGCAGTCTCCTTTTAGAAGTTAGCATCTCTGGCTCCAGGTCCTCACACAAGTCCCTGTTACCTCACTGCATTCACACAGCCCAGCTTGTTCCTTGGATCCCAGCATTCACTACTGCTCCTCTGCAGAAATCCCATGGCAAATGTGCAGAAAACTGCCTGAGATCAAACCAGCAGCAGGAACCAACATCGAGCGTAGCTATTATTCTCAGAGTTCAACCCCTGCTAAACACTAGGTGGCTAAAGCAATATACTCGCTTGCAAAGCTGAACCAGTCATAGGCAAGGAAAGGAGAATAACAACAACATCTTTACATTTCCAACACAACTGGAGCTTTAATGTATCATCATCTGCTAGCAATGACTATTCAAAACATATTTCTATGTTACTACTACTTATCCATCATTGCGGCTGTTCTCTAAAATTGGACTGAAGAATGATTTATTCTGTCTTATATGCTCTTGGTAAAGAAAGAAAATGATAGAACCTAAACACTTCTATTTTGCCCTCTAACCTATAAATCTCTGCAGGGAAGATTTATCTGATTTATTTGATGCGAAAAATCAAAAGATGTAAAAATTAGAATAGAGCAATAGGGAAAGAAAAAAGAAAAGAAGAATAAAAAGAGAGATTGGTAAGGCAAAGGAAAATAGCAATTTTCTATAAACCATTAGGAAGTCAAAATGAAAGACATAATCATAGACTCTCTCCCTGCTTGACATCACCTACGTGTCTAACTAAACAAGAGTCAATTATAGCTCCTTTAAATGGGTCATCAGTTAAACAAAGGGCATGTAGATGGAAAAATAATTTTCTGGGTATTCAAGCAAAATATAGATTTTTTATTCATGGCACCCTCTGGGTGACAATAAAAGCAAGATTGGAAAAGCTGTCATTTAAAAAAAAAAAACTTGGAGCTTTCCTTTGTTTCTTAAAATTTACCGTATTATTTAAGTACAGTCTTTAATTTCCCATAAAAAGAGAAATTCATTAGTTTCTAATGAGGCAGGTTGCATCCAAACTGTTTACTTCTAAAATATCATTTATGTTAGATTCAGGGAAAAAATACTGGATAGATTTTCCCTTTTATTACTTTTCCATGGGATGATTAAAGTGTCTTCCCTTGACAAGGGCTTGCTATGAAGATACAAAAAACGCAAGTGTCTTTTTTTAAATAATACAGACTTTTATAGGTATTATACCTCTATATTAGGATTCTGTGCTTAAGTCTCATGTATATATATATATTCAAAAACTTCTTATCAAATAAGATTTAATCAATGCCATGAGCTCAGGGATACTGCAAGGAGACCTATGAGAGGGTTTTTTACATTCTTAATTGACTAACCTTCAAGGAGCAGAAACCAAATTACCAGAAGTCAACGTCCAAATTAGCTGCTATTCATATAGCCCAGTCTCAGCTGAGACTCAGCTGCAAAAACAGTACAGCAAATATGAACTATTTGTAGACAAGTAAAAACAATAATGAATAGCAGAGCATAAAATCAGACACCGGAAACCCATATTTCTTAAAATTGCAATGCATTCCTTTTCAGTGTCCCAGGGTTTTTGTTTTGTTTGCATTACCATTGCTAAGTCTGTATGGCTGCTATGCTTATGATTTCCATAACAACAAAAAACATTGTTTAAGTTTTTGAGAGGCAAGAAGAGGGCAAGGATTATGAGAAGGGAAGGGAAGG
>NW_020455588.1:3226412-3251235 GCF_003342845.1 Nothoprocta perdicaria
AAGGGAAGGGAAGGGAAGGGAAGGGAAGGGAAGGGAAGGGAAGGGAAGGGAAGGGAAGGGAAGGGAAGGGAAGGGAAAAGAGAGAAGAGAGGCTTTCCTCATATTTTGTTCTTGTTTGTGGCGTTGTGGGGAAGAGATGCTGATCTCTACAATCAAGAATTTGGGATCATGTCACCCAGAGACAGTCTGCTCCCCAGGCTAGTTCTGGGGTGTATGTGTGAGAAGTAATTTCCAGTTGTCAGAGCACAACTGGAAACAATTTCTGACATCAAGTCAGCACCTTCCCAATGAAAAATAACCTTCATTTCTGATAAAAAATAAACATATCTTTCCCACTATAACTTTTACTGACTTTGGTAAATCAAATTTTAGCTTTTAACCCTGTTTCCATCTCAGAAGGTTTCCTCTCTTTGCTGTCCTGCAGTCCCATTGCTGCAGTTGACTTAGCAGTCACCAGCCCTGATGGGGTTTGCCCCTTCTCAACACACTGGAGTTGAACACCATGTTTGCATCTATCTGCCTCTGAGGGCAGATACTGAGAGGAATCAGAAAAAAAAAATAGAAAAGAAGAAGGAGAAGAAAAGTTTCCATAAGCAACCCACCAGTTATTACTTACTGTGGATACTAAACAAAATCATCTCTTCCAGGCACTGATTAAAGTGAGGATAAGGCTCTACTTGGCGGCATCAGCTGCAGCACTTCAGCTGGGCTATGACTGCTGCTGTTAAAAGACTTTGATTTCACTAATCACCGCCGTTTTCCTGGTACACTAACGACAGGCTCTGAGCAGAACAAATTCATCCCTGATGGTGCTTTGCAGCATCTACTTTCAAATAGAACCAACAGAGGCCTGAAAAATGTGATGGATGTGAAATTAGGAGCCTCTGTCAGGACCATGGAACAACCTGCAAGTGGGCCCCAGAAACGAAAAGGAATAACGAGAACTTCCTGGTGAGCTGGCACTAGCCCTTAGCAATTAGCTGTAAATTAAACACCCATTCAATAATTCTACTTAATATGATTTATGTATTCTCTTTCTAAAGGACTTCTCTGGTAGCCTTTGTCTTAAAATATTTACAATACAGCATGAAAAAAAAAAAATATATGAGAAATACCTTGCAAGTGATAAATGGGTTGGATTCTGCCTTGACCCGTGGCTGTGTCAGAAGATGAGTGGTACTGAACAGAGTGTGGCCATTTCATTAGCAATATTTATCATCCTTCTCCCTGTCTTTGTACAGGTGGTGCCCAGGATCTTCTGGGAAAAAAATTGTGCTCAAAGCAACCAGGCCACTGCTCTCCTTACCTATGCATTGGTGTGGCCTTGGAGGTGGCCAGGACACAAGAGACATATTGCTTTGGCAATACATGCTTTTTGCTGACTTTAGTTTACCAGTACATCACTGCTTTAACTTCCTCTTCTCTGGGTTACAGGCAGGGGAAAGGAAAAGGGTGTGGTGGTACAACAGCTTCCCCTGGCTTAGAGCTTGCACCATGTCTACAGGAGCAGCTTGAAGCCAAGAGAACAGGCCAAAAAAAAAAACAAAAAAAAAAAAACCAGAATTAACTGTTCATCTATCTTCTTTATATTCTTTCAGCCAAATCCAATCAGGAGGAATATGAATTTTAAAAACATTTGCTAACAACAAACTATTTTCACCCATGGAATGAGAAGCATCAAGTAGTGTTGCAGCTAAGTGATTCTTACTGCAGTATAAGTTTATTTTTAAAACTGCATGAATGTCTACTGAGTATAAACCATACACACCCTGGGCTTCCAAGTGCATGCATTAACATGAGAACACCTGATACCACAATAAAACCCAGTAAGGACTTTGTCCTGCAGCCCTTACCCAGACACCTTTCAGAAGACATTGGCCCTCTGGGTTATTCATGTCCAGCCCTACCCCTCTTAGTGCAGCTTAGCGTGCCCTGTACTAACTGCAAACTGCTAAGCGTGTCCAAAACACCAGGGAAAGATCACTTTGATTCTGAACCTTGTGCTAGCTAACCTTAATACAACTCATGGCCCATGAGGGCCCTCAGCCACTCTGCCATAGCCACATACCCACCATCCAAAAACACAGCCAAATAGCTGACAACTACCCAAAGACCGGTGACATGAGACACAAAGTACCTCACGCCCATGGGTAGAAGGACCAAGGGCTTGCCAAACCTGGGTCTTTCCAGCTACTTCCAGAAAATCATAGTCATAGTTCCCTGCTGTGTTCTGCTGGTATTAGCAGTTGTTTTCAGGCATTGGGCCTGCCACAGTGGATCTCCCGTGGCATCCTTCAGGTTGCAGAGCAGTGGATTTCTCTCTCGAGGCAGTTCAGGGACACAGAGGTCTCCCAAAGACAACCAGCTTCGGCAGAGCTTGTCTCAAACCTGCGTTAATCCTGCTGAGGGCCTGCTGCATGGAGCAGAGGACGCAAGCAGGTATAAAGCCACCTTTGTAGTTTGCTTCTTTTATCAAGTGAACGAGAGACGCCAGGGCTGCAGCCATCCCATTAAATTACATATATTTGAAAGTTATTACCCTCTGGAAATCTGCATAAACACTTCATGCATATTTTATAGCAAAACTGACAAAGCACATTTACAGAAAAGTGGTATGAAACAGCTGAATAGTTTTGGGAAAAAAATATATGCAGTCCAATTATGATCACTTTCACTTAGTGATATGAGATAATGAGTTAGAAAAATGACGGTATGAATGTTATCTGCTCTTCAAGGACAAAACTTGTGCAGCTACAAAGACAAAATATCATTTTAAATGAGAGAAACATTAACTGTCTTTCTCTTCTTTTAAAGATCATCAAAATATAGGGAAGTTACAATTTCTTCAATGATAAACATAAAAAAAAATAATAGATAAGGAGTATATTTCTACATTTCACATATGGGCTTTATTGTGCCTTGAAAAAAAAAATCAAACATTAGCAGCTTTCCTCCTCCCCTCCCTCCTCATTACTCACTCAGAGACAAAGTGAGGTTTTACAGTTGTATTTTAAAAAAGATGCATGAGTGCACACACATGCACACAGGCCTACCTCTTTTTGGAATTTAATACTGAATTATGGATTTATACTTTGGTCTTTAAATACTTACCATGAAGGTGAAGCGTTTGGGAGAAACTGGTATTTTTGTAGTCCGAGTTCCATTTTAAATAACACTTCAGTAAGAAGTTCGTTTTCCTGGGATTTGAAACTTTCCAGTGTACTAGCCAACTGCTTTCTACAAAACCTGTATGCTAAAAATCAGGCTTAAATCCTAAATGCAAAACAGGTAAAGCGTAGAAGTTTTACCTAAAATGTGCATAAATGTTTGGAACATGTGTTTATGATCCTGAATGCAGGTGGCTATCCTGCTCCCAAAATGAACTGCTGTCATAGGAGGGAGAGAATTCAACTGCATGAAGATATTTCACTCCAAACCCTACTACATGTGTTCCTGCCACAGATGAGGTCTCTACATCCCAGCCCACCAGCCCCAGCAAGGAGAAGAGCACAGGACTCGCCTTTAACTAACTAGAGCCAAAAATCAAGACGTTCTCCCACCAAAACATAAGTCATTGCAACCTGCCTTCCTACCATATATCTGTCAAAAACTTAAGTGGAGAAGCCCACAGCACTTTCTAAATCACAAGGATGCTGGTACAGATTGTTCTGTTACGCTTTCAGAGAGTTTTGAATCTGGCTGTATGAATCAGGTCTGCAGTTAAGCTTTACGTATTTTTTATCAAAACAAAGATAATAGCTTTCCAGCTTTATGATAGAAATAATGAATACAAAAATAATAATCACAGGGCATGACACTTTTGGAACAAATAGATTTTCATGTATATTATGAAAGTAGGCAAGGAATAAAGCTTTTGTTTATAAACAGCAAAATTTCACTTTGCATAATATAATGAAGAGATCTTCTGTACCTCCCTTTTTCATGCACATCAGTTTTTCTTAGCACCTTCAATAGAGTGGAACAAGCTTAGAATTATCTTCAATATAATAACATAATGATGAATGAACCTTGAACTTTAATAATTATGCTTGAAAGTGGTGTATCTTCGGATCAGTAAAGCATCTTTACCAGAATAATAAAAAGTGAAGAAAATAATTTAGTCTTCAAATGCAGAATAAGATGCCATCACATTTCTCTAATTTTCTGGAACACTACAACAAACTCCTTGGATTTTTTTTTGACTTTCTCTTCCTCACTTCTTTTTTTTGTTTCTTATTCTAGTAGCTTTTCTCTCTCCCACATACCTCTTACAACACCCTTCATTTCCTGAAATCTCAACTTTCCTCTGCCGTCTTTTCCAGTACTCCTCCAAATGTTTTGGATCATCCTCCCATTTCAGTCTCAATTTTCAGTTTTTCTGCTCCAACGCTTCTATACTGATCAGGATTCTTTAAAATTATATATCAAGAAGCTACTCTTTGTCTTCCATTACTTCTTGATTGTCATTAATACACTGATCATATTCTTAAGATTTTTCTCATTAGACATATTCTGTTTTCTTCAGCATTCTTTTAGTGGCCCCTTCTCCAAAGATAAACAGTCCTGAGAAATGCACCATTTCTCTAGTCTATCATGGTATCTCTTAAATTTCTCCCTGCTGAACCTTGGCCTTAGTTCTGCATTTTTGTTCCTATCCAGTCTTCCTACTCTATCTTAAGCTCTATCATTTAAAGCCTTAAGTTTTATTATATCCTGGCACATATTTTGATCTGCTTTCACACAAGTACCATGGGGTCTCGAGATGGGTATTCACTCCCTTGTTCCAGTACACGAGATACATGCTGACCATCTGTGAAAGACACCCTGCAATGTGTTAGGCATAATGAATATGCACACCCACACATCTGTTGAAGTGTCTCTATCCTTGATTAAAAAGGCAAATCGCTGTGTACTGATTATCCAGACAACAACAAACTTTTGCATACAGTGGTTCCTCTTCCAGCTCATTCAGCCTGTGATGTGCCTAGAGGTCCCTCTGCATCCAGAAGAGATGACTCCTGCCAACACGGATGTTATAGCCATTCAGTTTTCCTTATCATGACACCTTATACTTGCTAATAAATAATTTCACTCAGGTGAAAGGTTAAATCCACCCTGGGGCTTTATGGGTTTTATTATTTACTGTTGCTGACACTGTGTCAGTAATGTTTGGGATTTTAGGTGAGTATGCGAGTAGAAATACAACAAAAAAAGACAAATGAGATGGATGATGAAAACTGAGTTTGCAGTTGCTAAAGCTACATAAAGATAATTCACAATCTTACATCAGACAAGTGAAGCATAGACAACCATTCATAGCGCTAGCAAAGTCAGTTTAAGGAATAAAAAATTACTTTCTTCTTCTTCACTATCATTGTTTAGTATAATGCTTTATTTAGAGATTTACTTATTTTCTGTAAATAAGTAGTACAAAACATGCGTGTACTACTCTCCACATATATCTCTGCATTTTTTTATGCTAAAGTGACCCCCACTCATTAATGGATCCTGCTCAGCTGTTTTTATTTTCCCCTTACTATGGAGATAGAAATAAACGAGTATCCAAATTTTTCTGAGGTCCTTTTAGTCATCTGCACTCCCTTTGAACTAAGAATCTTCTCAGCTTGCTCCTATGAAATGTCATCTGAGGATATAGTCATATGGAAGATGGTCTCATCCATAGCTTGAGCTAACCAGCTTGAGCTTTAGACTGCAAAAGATAAAATACTGTTAGTGTGCCTTGAAACTAAGCTAACAAATTCTGCTGAGAGACAGGAGATATTAGCATAGCAATGAACTCAAACTAATGTGATTAAATAGGTTTAAGTTCAAAGCTGACTTTATTCTGGTGAGTTCAGAAAGCTGGCTGCAATCTGTTACGTAGTTATTTCTTGAGTTTCACTTTATCATGAGGCATTTTGAAGCATCTGTATTTTCTAACACCAAAATATCTCACGCACTGAATTCTGAAAAAACACAGCATCTGAAGTAGCCTTGAGTATCCTCCTTGTGAGAGGGCTGAACAGCTTGAGAAAGGTTTGCACTGAATATTTGGACTATAAAACTTCTACATCAAAATATTCTCATGTTAATATAACACAAATTTTCATTTTATGCTATATGAGGGAAGGGGGTTAGACTTGGTGGAGGGCTTACATGATTTTTCTAAACCTCTTGGAAGTCTTGCTATGATGGACATACTTTTCTGGGAAGAATAAATGTGACCATTCAGTATTCTAGACAAGTATACGTGTGAACTGATAACACTTGAAAGAAAAGAAAATGTAGGACCCTAGGGACTAATGTGAAAATGATTGCAACTTTACACCTGAACAAAGATAAATAGGTCTTACATTAGATAGACTCATCTCATTCTCGTAAGTGATGAACAGCTTTGCTATTTATCTCCACTAACTAGCTAACAGGCTAGCAAGAGGAGAGAATTTGTTTTAAAAATATGAGGTATCCAAAAGCACCTGACTGAATCATACAACTGCGGAGGTTACACTAATTCCTTAACTTCATAAAATTAAGAAGTAGATGAGGCCTGCCATCATTTCATATTTCACATATATTTGTCAGCCAAATGGATAGCTTAATATATTGCTCTTTCACTGAAAAAAGCTTTTGTGTAGGCTTACATTATTTTGAGTTTAAGGAGCCTGAAAATTGAAAACCGTCTTTGACCAGCTAATGCTTTCCTAATATCTGGGAGAGTCAAAGCGATTGATGAAGGTTTTGGTGGAATTCAACCATCAAATATTACCTTTGAAGAAATGTGCTGTCATTTCCCAGGCAGTACAATTAATTTCATGACGATACTTTGCTAAGCAGAACTAATAACTGATAAAATTTGTACAGCTTTTGCTGTCCCACACAGTCTGGGCTTTCCTTCCAGAGATTACGCTCACCTAAATCTTTGATTTGTGTCTCTGACTGAATGGTACTGTGGGGCATTGCCAGCCAGAGCATGGCCCAGGTCCTGCCAGGCAAGGCCAGATGCTCTGCACCTGTGGCCAGATGTTGGACACCACTAGTGCCTGACTTTCTAGTGAAAGCCCCTGACTTTCACTAACCCTCTGTGCAACAGTGGTGTTCAAGCACTATATAATATAAAAATATTTTTAAAGCTATATAAAAAACAGCCTGGCTTACAGCTGCGTAAGCTCACAAATACAGTACCTCTTTTGAAAACTTGGGGGCAACTGCTTTAAAAGAAAGGGTAAGAGCTCAGCCACTGAAAAATCCTGGAATTGCAAGTCCATTTCTTTGTTATATCTCAGAAGTGGTTGAGGTCCTAGAAGAGGGCAAAAAAAACCCACTAAAACCATACTTTGATTTAAACATATGCAAATTGAGAAGAAATTGAGTAAACCTCTTTCCTGAGCACTCTGCGAGAATGCCTAGGCCTTTTTCAAATGTGGGAATAATTTAAAAGAAAAGAAAAAAAAGAAAAAAAATCAGTATGTGGGCCTAATAGTTGGCATATTCTTAATTACGAAATACTACATCTGTTCACTTGTGGTTGCATTATTTCTCTTCCTCTTCTCATCTTCAGCCTGCCTTTTAGCTTCAATAGTCATCTTAAAGTGGTTATTCAATCAAAAATGGCTCACTTTATGATTTCAAGTGTCTCATGAAGTCAAGAGCATTTAGTTTGTGCTCTCTTCACCAAAGATTGAGGCAACATGGGAAATGTTGAATTACACGTAAAAAATAATCATCAACATCATAACATCTTTGGTTGAGAGCTTTTCACTAATGCATCTTCATGAGAAATCTGCCACCAAGTAGTAAGTCCACTAACTTCCCCCTCCTTCCCCCAAGGCAATTTCAAGAAATATAGCCTTGAAAGGCATTTGGGGTATTTTTTTTCCAGTTTTCAGATAAAATTTTGAGTTAAAGGGAGGAAGAGAAATCACTCCAGAAACTACTCCACTTACAGAGTAATACTTGGTAATACTTAAAGGATGGGAACCTGCAAGCCACTGATAAGCTCATGCGCCCGCCAGCTACCAGTCCTACAAGCAACCATTTAGCCTGTAAATGCTTTGTTGCCGTTGCTAGTAGTAGACCACAAGCTTTGCGCCGAGTTTGCAAGGCCTCGGGACTGAGGCTGCTCTGCCTGAGCTTCCCTTGCCCTGCCTGCAGTTTGGTGTAACTTGCTTTAGCAATTTCGTGGCAGCGATGTTTGCAAGGAGAAGAAATTGCCTCCACGAATATGATGTTCTGGCTGGGGAGGGACTCCGGATGCTGACAGATCCCTGTGACACCACCATGAGAGTGAAGCCACCAGCCTCAGGACCCAGAAGGGCTGGGGAGAGCACAATGTGACAGGACAAAAAGGAAGAAACTAACTGGTGTGCCCATTAAAAATGTAACTGTATTATTACTTCTCTTACCGAGACTACATTTTTCCCCCATAGGGAAGTATTTTAACTATATTACTTCTTTTTCTGTACTAATTAGATCTAGACTAATAGTGATTCTTTATTAGACAAAGTTTCAACAGTACTTACCATTGAATTCTTGGCTTATATATAAGTTGTTTTTCCTTTTTTCCCATAAAGAAGATCTTGCGTGTAATGTATGTGTTGACCTGACACTGGGTCATCACATTTCTCTGTTAGATACAAGTTCAGACAATGCACCAGCAGTAAAAGTGTCCCCAGGAGACCAGTTATTTAAGAACAATGAAATGGAAACTACAAAAGCAAAGAATTTTCACAGGAAGCCCCAACCGTTGCCAAGACCTAAATCTTTTTCATATAGCATTTCCTGTTCCCCTATATACTGTGCTATGTTTTTATATACTATCTATCAGGAAACCCCTGGGTTAGTGCTAAAAAGGATCTTCTCAGAGTTGGTGAGTCAAAATGATATCTGACCTGCAGTCTATTTATGTGCACTTGCTCCTCACATTTATGATCTGATCATAAGATTACTTTGAGCACTCAGGCCACATTTTTTCTTCAGGAGTAAAAGAATCAGACAGGCAGGACGAAGAGCTGGTGGGACAGTCATCACTAAATGTAATTTGGTGCTTTTTGTACAGTGCTGGCAAGCAGCCTGGCTGATAAATTGGAGATTTAATATGTTTGCATCCTCTGCTGAAATCTGCTTTAATGATTGTCTTCTGGCAACAGCCTTTGTTTTTGAAGTACCCTCAAATCTCTGGCCCACTGGCTCAGCTCTTTTTTAAAAATTTTGTAGCCAAAGATGCTGTTGCTATCAGACAACAGATTTTTGTCACCAAATCTGCAGAAAAATCATTTTTAGCTCAGTATTTCATAATCACTAGTATCTGCTGAAAAGGTACCTAGGGAAAGAAGGTCTTTCTGTATCTTTCAAACTGCTTTAGGCATTCAGACTGTCCTTAAGAGTAATACATTTTGCTCTTTTCCCACCTCAAGCCTTTTGGCACTGCCAGAGCAATGCACAACAACTTTGGGTGTCATCTCCTGCACCTCAGAGTGGGCAAGAAGCTTTGGGCTGAAGTCAGTGAACTATCTTCTGCAGAGCTCCTGAGGTTAGGAGGGGTTTTGATGCCATGAGACTCTGAGACAAGCCTTGTTTCAAGCCTATTAGACCCTGTATCTTTTCTTTTTCTGTCCTCTGCCAGTTTCAGTAGACTTCTCCTTGCTTCAGAGAAGTCTGGATTGTCATGGCCAGGCCACGATGCTTGTCCTGGACGTGTGCTCCAAAGCTTAGCCACCCATGCTGCTAACCTGTAGTCACTTATTTCCCCCTGGAACTCAAGTTCTTAAGTTCTAGTCACTGATGGCTTTCCTTAAACTTTTTCACTTTCTTCTTCTTCTTTTTTTTAAGACTTTTCAGCTCGTATCATTTTTCCTATACAACCATACACACAAGATGCCATCTCATCTTGATTATCATCACATCCTGCTGGCTTTCCATCCGGCTAGACAGAAACACAAACAAGCCTTTGCTTTTTGTGTCTAGCTCACACAACATCAGAAAACCTTCTAGTTAGTGGCTTCCTCCAACTCTCAATTCCCAGATTACTAAGGAAAGCTCTTAAGGCAAATGGGAAACTTGATAGCAATTAGCAATGACACAGTGGTGCTTGCTCTGGAACTGATTCATTAATTTTGATCCTAAGTGTTGCTTAAGCCCAAAATATAAGTTATTAAAAAAAAAAAAGAAGACTAGAAAGGGATGATTGATAGCACGTGGTAATGTATGAATAGAATTGCACTGATTTGTCTGGAGTAGCTACTTCATAGAAAGGAGTGGGGTTTTCTTTTATTTCAACTCTAACTAGGACTGGTGTTCAAAGACCAGAAAACAACCAAATGACCAGAAAACTTCTCTATTAACGAACTTTGTTTTCAGTAGCTTAAGATCCAAACAGCCTGAGTTCGTTAAGCTCAAATCAATGAACCTCAAGGACGTCAAAGTAGTGCTAAGAAAATAAGACTAAATTCAGCCTCGAGTGGGCACCTTAAGTGGAAGGCGTTTGTCTACAGTTCTCTAAATCTCCATCCCTACTCAACAGTTCTAATAGGGCTGACTCCATCCTTCTTCCTCAGTATCTGCTGCTGACAAATAGTCACAGCCATGACATAGGAGCACAGCACAAGGACCCATAAATAACATGAATGACTCTATCATGCTGGAAGCACTTTAAAGAACCAATTCCTTTATCTCCATCCTCAAGACTTTCAGGACAAGCTGCGTACCATCAAGTCCAGCCTTTCCTCAATACCAAGATTTCAGTCTTTATTCCAGAATGTTTTTTTTTCCCCAAAAAAAATGGGCAAAAAAATCTATGCTTCTTCATAAAACTAACATCTGCATAAGCTACTTCCTTGTGCCTCCACCACACCTCCTCATTGCCTGTTGTCCTGGCTCCAACTGCATCCGCCTCCTGCTCACCTGACAATGGAGCGGTTGGAGCAGCATCACAGCTCCCATTGCACTGTGAACTCCAAAGGCAGTAAGTATTTGAATTCATCCCATATGCCTCCAAAGAGAAGCTGTTAACCCTTATCAAAGTATGTTTTCTGAATATCCACACACTTATTTTCTGGGATGTGGCATGCATGTATGTGAAAAAATACACTGAAAACTGCTGTACTGGGAAAACACAAGTCTCGTGAAACACAGTGCTTATTTCAAAAGCTAAAATCTAAGCTCTGTGCTATATGTTGCCCTGTAGCACCTCAACTGAGTGAGACACCTCGAGTGTCTCACCTGAGTCATGTCGCAGACTTCTCCAATACATGAGCATAGAAACCATGGAACAAAAATCCTAGTTATTTCTACAGTATTATCCCCAAGCAAGCTGGCCTCATTTTGGCTGCTAAGCTCAATTGTTGGAGTCATGCACCTAGGCTTACCAGCAAGTTCTTGACTTTGCAGTAGGTGTATTATACCCATCTGCTTTCCATCTGATCTCCTTTTCACTTTGCATTTCACTCCCTCACGTACGAGGGAACAGCAAAGCCATCAAACGTGGTCTTCACCAGAGTTACCTTCAGCTACTTCAGCAGTGAGACCAGCTCTGAGCAAGATGGCAAAATCCACAGTTCTGAAATGTACCTCTACCCGTGAGCTGAAGTCACATTTATCGCATCTCATTCTTGATTCACAGCGCAGAAACTACCACTTAAGAATATATTTTGCAAGTCAGAAGCTTGCTCAAAAAATCTTGTTCGTCAGATTTATTGCATCAAAGGCCCAGGAGGTCACAATATTGCTCTTTTGTAAATTAAGTAAATATCTGTCTTAGTCTGCCCTTCAAAATGCTTATTAGTTTGTCAAAGCAAGTCAGGGAGATCATGTTTAAACCTGAATACATATACTTCTCTTCATCAGCTGAGAACACTGGTTTTGGCCAGAGATTTGTATCAGAGGCACGGTCTTGCCAGACAGTGTCTTTTCATCTCTTGGGAAGCCCAAAGCCTTCAATAACAACAGGCTCTTTTACCCCTTCCTTCCCACCAGCTGCATGACCAGGCTTTTTCCTTCAAGGATTTGGAGCTTCAAGTAGGAAACTACCTCTGTAGAGTTGTTCTAATTAATAATGCACCATTACTTATCAATCACCATTGTTTAAGTGGCACTTCACCATACCTAATGAGAGTCTTGCTGCTGTGTTTTTCTTTGCTCTAGCAAGGGGGAGCTGAGACCCTTGACAAGGTGAGGGTGCAATGGTGGCCTGGCTGCACACGGGCATTTGCTCAGTCTGCAAGGTCTCCTGCTAACCATCCTCTCTACACAATTCACAGAGAGGAAGTATATGCAGCATATAGACCTTAACACATTCTGTAAAAAGTATTAGGACAACAAACGAACAGGAGCACTCTGAGGAAGGAAGTTTCTTCATTAAAAATAGCTTAAAAATAAAACAGTGTCATTTTAAAATGTTCAGTAACAAATTTAAACTAACTAGGCATGTTGCTGTAGCATATTAGATTCTCTACTTAGTGAGCAAGATCCCATTTCAACATGTGCTTTTCAAATAGGAGACACAAAGAGGATGCCTATCTCAACTCAGCTACTTCTTGTATTTCTGTTGACTTTCATTAAGATAGAATCTGAACTGAAACTAGAATTTAGCAATTTCTTGGCTGTCTGCTACATTTTAAAAGGTCAGGAAATTACTAAGAAATATACTTTATCTGAACTGTTTCTTGACCAAATAATTACTAACATACATTCTACTGTTATGTGCTGTTCAAATAACCCAACAAGGAAACAGGATACAAAGAGATGAACAAATCTCTCCTATTTTTAGAGAGCCGATAGTTTTCAAACCACAAAGTTATTTTTTTCATATGACTTGTTTCAACAGCAAACTGGAGCAAAGCCCAAATCATCATCTTTTAGTGTAAGTCTTTGTATGCAAGCCAGCTTTCAAGCTTATTTCTCTATTTAACCCTAGAAACAAAGATCAAATGAAGTTTATACTAGATTTTCCGTTAGTTGATATCCTATTAAAAAAAATTGAAAATAACCAATACACAAGGAGATTGAGAGAGGGGATCGTCCCCCTCTTCTCAGCCATGGTAAGGCCATATCTGGAGTACTGTGTCCAGTGCTGGGCTCCCCAGTACAAGAGGGATGGGGAGAGTCCAGCGCAGGCCTACGAGGATGATCAGGGGCCTGGAACATCTGCCCTGTGAGCAAAGGCTGAGGGAGCTGGGCCTGTTCAGCCTGGAGAAGAGAAGGCTGAGGGGGGACCTGATCAGTGTCTATAAATACCTCAAGAGAGGGAGGGAGGAGGAGGGGGTTGGCCTCTTTTGAGAGGTGGACACTGATAGGAAATGGCCACAAACTGAAGCACCAGAAGTTGTGCAGGAACTTAAGGAAAAATTTCTTAACAGTGAGGGTGACAGAGCCCTGGAACAGGCTGCCCAGAGAGGTTGTGGAGTCTCCTTCTCTGGAGATCTTTAAAACTCGCTTGGATGCAGCCCTGTGCCACATGCTCTAGGTGACCCTGTGGGGGTGTGTGTGTGGGGGGGGAACTGGATGACCTCTAGAGGTCACTTCCACCCTTAGGGATTCTGTGATTCTACAATCTCTAGAGTTACTTGCTTCAACATAGTCAGCTGAAGACTTGCTCAAGCCAGAAGCCGTTGCAAGACTATACAACTACCACATGGGCAACTCCATCCCATGAACCTGGAAATAAAATTCACTTGGGCTGAACAGTAATTCTCAAATATTTCTTAAAAAGAAAGTTACTTCCCTTAAGAGGAGTTCTACATTCTTTGCAAACTAGCTCTAGGTGGGAAGCTACTGAAGGTGGAAGGAGAAGAACAGGTACATATATCTGCTACTCACTTGTCTTGGGTTCACACCTAGTATCAACAAGTGAGGGAGTTTCAAGCACTGGGAGAAATAGCAGAGGCTGGCAACTAGAATTTATATTTATGGAGAGACAAATGAATACCTGGATCCTCATCAGACAGCTACTTTTCACTCTTCATTGCAGTCCTGTAGTTTTGCTGCCTGCGGGTCACTTCAGCATGGTCTGGGGATGCAATGAGGTTCAAGTGATCACATCACTTATCGGCCAGTTCCTCCTAGTAACTTAACAAATCCTTGACACCTTTGACAGAAGAGTAGCTACCATAAGCATATTAAATTCCTGAAATTTCATGAAAAACTGTAACTTTCTGGAAAGAGGGACAGTGAGCACCTCTTGTTTCTTAGGGAAGCTGGTCCACAGCCTACAGCCCCACAGCAGTAGCAGTTTGCTCATTAGTGACAGGGTCATTAGTAAAAGCCTCTCAGCTCTTGCATGGCTGCAGACCAACAGCATAGATGGGTGCCTAATTGCTAATGATTTTTGTGGCTGTCCTCATGTTATTAACTTTGGCTTTGAGGGCTACTTTGCTTCAGTCAGAGCATTACATAGGAAAGAAATGTGGGAACTAACCAGCTGCTCCAAGAACGCTGCTCAAAAGTTATTAGACTCGAGACTGATTTCTGACAGTTCGAGTCATTAGTCCAATAGTTAGAGATATGGTTTGGTCAGGCTCCAGAACTGCTGCTGAGTCCTGAAGGTGAGCTGGAGACATCTGATAAGAAATGCAAGCAGATGTGTCGGGTTTTATAGCAGCTGTGCATCTCTGAAAGCAACAGTTCTGGAGAATAATATTCACAAAGTGATTGGGAAGCAAAGCAAGCCAGAGAAACACACTCTGGGCAGCAAAATTAGCTCACATCAAAGACTTTCTGTGCAAAGGTGTGATTTGAAAAGGGGCATGCACCAGTGAGCATGGCACGGGAAGCTGCCTAATTGCTGCTGTCCCAAGAAATCATCCTTCCCGGCCCTTGCATGTTAGAGAAACACTTGGTGAGATCCATTTCCCATCCTCAGATTTTCAGAAATTGACTGATTGCTTAATAACATGAGTCAAAAAGGCTAACTACAAGAAGCAGCATGCATTAATATTAAGCACGATGGCGATTATTTGGAAGGATTAGCTCTGCACACAGAGCATGTTTCCAGAGCTGCTCCCCAGGCACCACGTCTTGGCTGACCCTCTAACACTGGGACCAGCTGCTTTCCTGGCTTTAAGTTGGCAGAGGCTGAACCCTGGACTGCAGCCCGGGGTGCTAACGGGCTCTCTTTCGGTGGGGGGATGTCCTGGAGTGCCTCTGTGACTGATAGCAGGGCAGTGTGTGCAGGGAAAAGGGTGGTCTCAAGAACTGGAAAGATTATTATAGGAAAAAAGGGAAAAAAATCTGAATTCATAGCAAAATACACAATCAAATATTCTTAGATAAAATTCAGTATTACGATTGTTTTTTCTTCTTTCTGTAGGAGATAATGAGTTGAGAAATTAAAAAAAATCATCTTTGGAAATGTCTCCATAGGTAGGTTCGGCATTTGGAGTTCAAAATACTTTGCCCTTCCTGAATGGAAATATTTTGCTCTCTAACATTTATCTTGTCTTTTGGGGAGTTGTATTTTGGGCAGATATGTGCATCTTCCACTCTGTGGCAGAAATGCAGCCTGCACATTGCCTCTCAGATGAGACACCTCCCCTCAGGTCTTCCACAGAGGAGGCTCCTCAGAGCACCATAGGAGATGCTTGTCTCTAGAGAAGAACAGGATCAAAACTTCCCATTTAACTCCAGACAGAAGCATTGATAGCAACAGAATGAAGATTATTGTTCCCCAGTCTTTGATGTACCTGTGCCTATGATATACAGGTATTACATGCCTATAGACTTATTTGTGCTCATTTTTTAAAAAGTCTAAACTATGGTTTTACTTTAAACACACTCTGCACTAAATAAGAATCAAATCCTCTAGATTTACTCCATGATAATTCAAAATGAGTGGAAAAAAAAGTGAGAAGACCTAAAGTACATACATCAAATTTTAGGAAAAAGAGGATCTATATAATTATTGTGGACAGACTGTCTGTCTTGTGACTACAAGACATTACAAGACAAGACGTCTTCATATCATTAGACTTTCTAGCTGCTTACAACTAAGTCAATGGATATGATGCAGTGGGTACTATGTAAATAGCTGTTCTAACCCAGTGTAAGTGAGCACAAAATCCGGCCAGCAAGAACATACACCTGTTTGCTTGAAAACAGTCAAAGATCAGAGTCTCCCAAGATCGTTCTGAGAGAGGATCCTTCTTGTCACATCTTTACCGTTTTATGCTTCTCATTGTAAATTCATTTAAATATATTTTAATCTCCAGAAAACACTTTTTTTTTTTCCTTTGGAATCACATCCTATCCACTGTATTAAGTAGATATTCAAGTATTTGGCCAGGTCTATTCTCATCCAAGTTCCACGAACAGACAATTAAATTGGAAGTGGAAATTATGCTTTCTTTGGACTGACTCTTTTAAAGAATACCCTTTCATGTTGTTAATTAGCCTTTCGTGAGGCTTGGAAGAAGCACTTGAAATATCTTTAAAGTTTGCAATGAGAGAATGGTGAAAGTCTGTCTTTGATTTACATATGTACTTGTTCGAGGATATGAAAAACAGAGGATAAGACAGCCAAAATTTAGTACAAAAAGGAGGTAGACTAGCAAGGCCATTGTTTAAGGCTGCAGAAGAAAGCACAACTGAAGATTTCCAGTGCCTTCATTAGAGGGGCAGGATTTTTCAGAACTGTTACTGATCATGAATTATATGCACATATTTTCACAGAAGAAAGTAATTAAAAGACAGTGCTTTCCCAATAAAAAAAGATAACTATTTAAAATAACCAGATTAGTATTAGAGAACTAGAGGCAGGCACCAGTAAAATACAGCATCTTGCTTCTGCACCATGGAAAAGAACAGAGCTCAGCAAAATATTGACTTTCATGGCTTTCTCAAATTATATACTAGTTCCAACAGTGTGTGAAGGCTAAATCTGCAATTATATAATAAAAATTTCAAATTAATTACGGAATAGCAATTTTTCCTCTAGTTTTATAGAGGGAGCACAGCTGTTTACTGTTTTTTTGCAGTATGGCTAATAGAAATTTAGAAATTTGCCACTGATTGCATGGGCTTTAAAGTTAAGCATGAAATATTATATCTGATTTCTACAGCCTACTTTTTTCATTTTCTTTTAAATTCAAAAGTATAGGCAGAGGTTGGTTCTAGACCTCATTGTCTAAGGTTTGCTCTCCTAAGAACTACTTTAAGCATTTTCTTATAGATACTAGTACAAAATTTAAAAATCTTACAATGTGAAAATAAAATCGATGCCAATCAAGTTGCAAAGGAATATGAACAGAATATAGCAGAAAAAAATGAAAAACCTTGTTTATTTCATAGTTATACAAATAATAAAACAATACCCAAAAGCTGTACATGAAATAATATTAAACAGTGTCAAACATGACGATCCTGACAGAATACATATCAATACTTTAAATCACAGAAATGATACTACATATGCTCAGTAGCAATAGTACTGTGCAGGCATGGCGCTTTCTGTAAACTCTCTTTCTTCACTTTATCTACATTTAGAACAATTGTGCTTTTCCCTACACAAAGTAACAGTGCTCTTAAAAATAAATAATAATGTGCAATTTAAGAGTCAGATCCTTGAAGATGCCAATCTAGATGCCCACCTAAGTTCTGGACATGTCACTCCCAGTAAAGTCACTGTGAGTAGGAAGTGCTCAGCACTGCCAGATCAAACACACCAAAAAAGGTACTGATTGGCTTTTCTTCAAGCTGCAGTTATTAAAAAAGGTGCTGACTTCTAGTATGTGTTGATTTTATTCTTTAACAAATAATGGTACGGTATTCATTAAATGTGGTCTGGTTTCTTATTACATAGCAGATCATGTAAACCAGCCAAAGTTTGAAAGGTTTAGTAGATCTTAAATCTGGAAAGTGACTCAGAGCTGAGGGAGAAAGAACTGTCCTGAAGTTGAAAATGTAGCCAACAAATATATTTATCTATGCTTTTTATGAAATATGAGAGTATCTGCCACAAAAACATTAACATATATATTAATAAACAGTTCACAATACGTTTACCTGAATTAAATCAAATTCTTAAAGAGCTGCCAAAAGATTTTGAAAAATATCCAGTCTGCTGTCTTGCTGTAGCTCCCTGTTCTTATTCTTAGCATACTTCTAGGAACCACAGCTGGCAATCAATGTAACTTTCTTGAGGATAAATCTGAGGAACACTCAGTCGAAGCATATTCCTCAGTTAATCCTCATCAAGGCAGATATCATGACATTATTTGGGACCCTTCTTTTTCTTCCATTTTGTGTTAGTCACTGCTAGTGTTGGATGATGAGAGGGATGAATATAATAAAGCACACCAGGGTAGTGCCACGAGTCAGGGAGGAGACACTTGCTTTCAGTGGGGAAAACAGTCCAAGTCCCAGCCTAAGGAGAAGGTCAAGGGTGCCAACTGTGGGCAATTCCAATGTGGAAAAGCACACGGGAACAAAGAGTGAGGGCTGGTTTTGAGAAGGTCCCAGTAAGCTGCTGTTGCCTTGGAAGAAGGTGCTGCTGTCATGGCCTGTGCAAAACCAAGTCTGAGAAAACTTGTTGCCTGATTGGACTAGGCTTAATGCTAGGGTGGCAATGTGCCTCTATGGCTTGTGAACTAAACCTCACCCAGAAAATCAGATGTGACCCTTGTCAACAGGGACTTTTGTCCATCCTTCATCTGCTGACCCAGAAATGCAACCTCCCCTTATCTATCCTTTATCATTAATGACTCCTTGATTTCATTTATCCAATTACAGAAGGTTGACATTTTTGTTCCCCCCCTCCGCTTTTTTTTTTGGTACTACCAGAAGAATTATAGTATTGTCATCTACTTTGCTCTCAGAGAAATACTCGTACCGGTGTATTAAAAGCTTCCCTGAGGTGGAGAAAAAAACCCACGTACTACTTCATCTTGCAGTCGACGTGAATTCCCCTTCTGTTGATGGGCTGACAGCGGAGCGGAGAAGAGAGCACATTCCCAGGGGAACAGATAAAGCTAAGCAGGCACTTCTTTGAGCTTCTGTGAGACTGACAGCTCTGAACCCTTTATCTCAACAGAGAGTCAATTAGGGCATACAAAATGTGTCAAAGAAACAACAGCCACAAAACCCCAACAGAAAGAATAGGAACACACACATCTTTCGCCAAGCAAATAGCCTTCTCTTAAGCTGCCAGCTTACACTGTGTACGTATAACACTCTGCGGTTCATCAATGACAAATTAAATACACTCCAGTCTGTACTGCTATTGAGTTCCTAGGGATGCCTTGGTTTCACTGCTCATTGGATTGGAACTGCATCCCACACCTCGGCACACAGCCGAAGGAAACTGCCCTGGGGTTGGAGAGACTGGTAAACAGGACAGCGCTACTATTCTGGGGCTATGGCAGAAGGACTTTCTATTTCATGCCAGCTTCTAGAAAACTCGACTGTAAGTCAGGGATTTAGGCTACTACATTTGCATCATCACAGACTTCTAGTCATGCATATGTGAACTTAAAGGGAAACATAGGGGAAAAAGTGGCACGTATTCTTTTTAAATGCTAAAAGTTCTCGAACTTTTCTTTACACATGAAATTCTCCAACACTAGCTCAAGATTTGATATATACAGTGGATAAAACATTTGGAGATGAGGACCTATCCTGGAGCTGAAAACGTTACGGGAAAATACCCATACATGGTACCCATATCCCTCCTCCTTAGCGTAGCCTGCCATGAAAGTGGTAGAAACGGGTGACCTCCTCTCCTTGCTCATACAGAGCTAAAACAAACCATATGAACACAGGTTTTGTACCGTGTGTACATCGTACTGATATTCTGCCCACCCTCTCTCCTCCAATTTATCATTCTCTTTTCTGAAAGCAGGAAGCAAAAGAATTGTTGGTCTGGTGAATAAAGAAAAAGAAAACTGCTCAGAAAAATCAACGGGATAATACAGCTCTGTGTTATTTCAGTCAACTTCACATCCCTACGTCAAGCCCATACAAAAGAGGTGCATCAGAGAGATGTATTATCTGACATCATGAGAAATTTAAGTTTTGAAAGAACTGCTTGATCTACAGTTCCTTTATTTTCCATTTAATTGGTTAGGTCTTTTTTTTTCTTTTAACAAGTTCCAATATGTCAGCTGAGTTCCTTTAGACTTCTTGTTCTCCTTTCAATTAGGAATAAAAATTGTATGCGTTTGAACATATGAGATAATCTCTTTTCTCCTGCAGATATTTCCGAAGAATAAAACTCTACAGGCAACGTCAATAAAGAGGCTTTGAGATGCTTCATGCAAACAACTCAAACAACATAAATCACTGTAAATAAATGATTCAGCAAATGTTTCCTTCATCAGCAAAGAAACATCATATGAAATGTTCATTATTTCTTCAAGAAAAGGAAAAGATGAGTATAGAAAAGAAGCTTAATCTTTGGTACCAAAAATAAGGGCACCTTTTTGTTAAGTGAGTCCACAGATCTGAATAAAACCGAAAATCCTCTCTTTAAAAAAAGGCTCAAAATGACCGATCTCTGAGTGGTTCCAAGTAGTGGGTACCGACAGCTGTAGCTAGAAAACCACCCTGGGAGGTTGAGAGTTGTGCGACAGCAAGTTACAACACAACACCAAGTGATAAAGCATTTGATGTTTCCCTCCACCCTCCCTCCCTTGCCAATTTTCTTCTCCTACGACAATTCCTTAAGATACATACTTTTAATTATTCATCACATCCCCCAAATCCTTGGAGGGTTCCCATACCAAGAGCAACAAAACCCAACCCACGACAATAAGAAAAACGGCAACAAAAGCTGAGGTTATAATACAAGATCAGAAACAGTCCTCTGACTGAAGGCATTTGCTCCATCTGTCCGATCTTACGGACCTTGCTTTCTCTGCGCAATCCCATCGTGATCTTTGCCGCTGAAGCCCTGCGTATTTCCTCGAGAAACGGCCCCACGCACTGGGGGTTTCTCTGATAAGCGCTCTGGCAAGTCAGCAATAAGCAGGCTAATTGTTTCTTCTTTAATTCATGATGAATGTATCGCTGGGTCCTGTAAACACTACTGAGTATACATTCAAGCTTTGTTCTTAGTGAAAGTGGCACTTACTTGAACCCTTGCAGTCAAGATAGCTTAGCTTCATAGCACTTTACAGGTATAGTAGCTGGTTATGCACTTCTGATAAAAATCCGTTTTTCCAATGGCTTAGTGGGTATTGAAGTATATCCTCACTGGAATCCCATTGCCATTCCATAACATCTTTACGATGAAGTGCGTACTCTGGACTTCTTCTTGTATTTTACACGTGCTTTATTGCTGTACACATTTCCCTGTTGTTAGTTTAAGTGCTCCTCTGTTATGTAGTACATATAAAGTCTTAAACTCTAGTGGCATCCTATGAGGGCTGGCATTAGAAAAGTACCGATACTTTAGATCGTCGTAATAGTGATACTTGACTGGTTTTCCATGTAAATCTTTTGGGAATGGCCAGAATCCATACAGATGAATTTCATCACAAAATCTAGTAGCAAGCGTGTACATGAGGAGACCGGTGCTGGGACGCTTGATGTGGACCTTGTTTGTGAGCCAGTAGCTGCAAAGAAATGAAGAAAAAGAATGTCAGGACACATGCAAACAACTCGATGTGAATAAACTGTGGGAAGGAAAATTTGAGCTACTCATTTACTTATGCAGACATTTAATACATCAAAGAAAACGTTTCCTTTTACTTCTGTCTCTCATAGCAAAAGAAGCAACTCCTGAAATTGTGACACTGCTATTGGCACATTTATTCCACCTATAAGAAATAGAGAAGTGATATCTGTTTGATATCTGATACAGCTGAAGCAAAGTTAGCCAAATGAGGACCTGAGTTCAGGCTCTCATCCTACCAAGAACTTGCAAGTGTAGGAAAAAGGCTGCTCATTCCTCCTAATGTCTAACCTGAACCTCCCCTGGCGCAACTTGAGGCCACTTCCTCTTGTCCTATCAATAGCTTTTCTGGAGAAGGGATCGACCCTCACCTCACTACAACTAGTTGTAGAAAGGGATAAGGTATCCCCTGAGCCTCCTCTTCTCCACACTAAATAAGTGTGGAGAAGCTGCTCCTTGTAAGGTCTGTGCTCCAGACCCTTCACCAGCTTCACTGCTCTTTGGAGACGCTCCAGCACTTCAGTAGTGAGGGGCCCAAACCTGAACACAATATTCAAGGTGCAGCCTCACCAGTGCTGAGTACAGGGAAACGATCACTTCCCTGGTCTTGCTGGCTACACTATTCCTGATATAAGCCAGGATGCCATTGGCCTTCTGGGCTACTGGGGCACACTGCTAACACATATTCAGCCTGCTGTCGACCAACAGCTCCATATCCTTGTCTGCCACGCAGCTCTCCAGATGCTCTGCCCCAAGCCTGTAGTGCTGCATGGGGTTGTTGTGACTGCAGTGCTGGACCCAGCACTAGGCCTTGTTGAACCTCGTACAGCTGGTGTCATCCCATTGATCCAGCCTGTTCAAATCCCTTCCTAGCCTCAAGCAGATCTACTCTTCCTCTCATCTTGGTTTTGTCTGCAAAGTTGCTGAGGGTGCATTCAATCCCCTCATCCAGTGCATCAATACAGATATTAAAGAGGACTGACGGCAGTACTAACCCCTGGGGAACACTGCACGACTGGTTGCCAGATGGATTTAACTCCCTTCATCATCACTCTCTGGGCCCAGCCATGCAGCCAGTTATTCACCCAGGGAAAAGTGCATCTGTCTAAGCCATGAGCTGTCAGCTTCTCCAGGAGAAGGCAATGGGTGACTGTGTGAAATGCCTTCCTAAAGTCTAAGTAGACCATGTCCACAGCCTTTCCTTCATCCACTAGGGAGGTCACCTGCTCACAGAAAGAGATCAAGTTGGTCAGGCATGAGCTGCCTTCCATGAACCCATGTTGGCTAAGCCTGACCAAGATGATCTTCTCCATAACTTTCCCCCTGTCAGGCTGACAGGCCTGTAGTTCCCTGGATCCTCCATCCAATCCTTCTTGTAAGATGGGTGTCACATTGGCAAATCTCCAAATCCCTACACAGCATTACCACCCAAATCTAAATCACTGTATTGAAAGCATTCTTAAAGCATTGAGGGATATAGCAACATGATTCCTGGGAACATCTATTCATCAGTATGAGAAAGGACAGTAAAAATAAATATTTAACCAAACGAATATTGAAGTGTCTTAAAAGCAGCAGATGCTGTACAACAGTACAAATACTGTTCGGTTGAAACTGGCCTTCACAGTTTCATACCTCGTCAAAAACACATGGCCTAAAGGCTGATGCCTTTAAATGATAGAAAAATACAGGTCAAAAAGATAAAAAATTTCCATTGTACTCAGTTTCTTATTTGAAACCCGAGGACTGTGTGAGCAGGAAGCAGTTCTAGGCTGCAAAATTCCTTCTCCAAAGCCAACAGAAGGAATGACTCAGAATTTTCTCTGGCCCTAGAAAGCTGGATGGTAAAGGAGTATTTTAAAAAAACAAATGCAATAAGGAAGGTTTAATTGTGCAAAGGACAAGTGTACTGCACACCGTTTTCTTCAGGGTTTACAAAAAACTAAGACTTCAGATGAGATATAACGCTAAGCAATCTGCTTTTCATTTTGAAAACTGAGCAGGCATTTTAAAACAAGACAAGTCAAAGGGGAAACTCTTAATTCTACATCTATCTTTCCTTCTTCCTTTCCTTCTTCTCATCATTTTGATTATGGAAAAGTTATTGAAAAACTAAATCTGATCACTTTTGTTACTTCACATGACAGACAAAGCGAAACAGACTGAACCTGAAATCCAATAACTTAATTTTAGTAGAAACAGATATTTGCAACCTAGAAAGTGAATTGATTCCCCCTGTAACTACACACAGTCAGCCACCTATATGGTGTCTCTAACCGAACAGTAATCTGATCTGACACATCTGTTACAATGACCTTGCACAACTAGTATCATCCACAGTGAATTCAATCTTACAGAACAACGCTGATCACTGTTGAGAACTAAATTAGAAACACACAAGTAGATCAAAACTATTAAAAAGGAAATTACAACAACTTTTACTGAGCACTTGTGTTCAACAATAAAACACTAACACATTAGAGCTTATCGCAGTCTTACACTTTAGAAGTAAACTTGTTGTCATATTCAGAAATCATACAGGAGGAATGTGACTGCTGAGTTTCTTCCATAAATAAGAAAGATATCTAAACAGGATACTCAGAGTATGGTATTGGCTTTATTTACTATTGATATTTGGCAACTTGAGATCAACTCTGCTAAAGACGAAAAACAGCCAAGTAATGCAGTGAGTGAAATGGTTAGAGGCATTTAATGGTTCAGGCTGAAGCTGAAAGCTTCCTGCAGCACATTTCACTGGTGCAAATCCTTGTTCCCAACCTCTGCCTGAATTGATAAGATGATTGTGTGGTGTAGTTAGCCTTTCTGATTTTAGCCCTGAAATATTTCTATAACCATTTAAACGTACATAGTTTCTCTTATTAGAGTCCAGTTGGAGGTCTGTGGCCAGGGGTGTCCCCCTGGGGTCAGTACTGGGCCCAGTGCTGTTCAACTTGTTCATCAATGACCTGGAAGAGGGCACAGAGGGCACCCCTGAGCAAGTTTGCAGATGACACCAAGCAGGATGGAGTGGCCAACACTCTGGAGGGCTGTGCTGCCATTCAGAGGGACCCGGACAGGCTGGAGAGTTGGGCAGAGAGGAACCTCATGAGGTTCAACAAGGACAAGTGCAGGGTCCTGCACCTGGGGAGGAATAACCCCAGGCACCAGGACAGATTAGGGGTTGACCTGCTGGAAAGCAGCTCCACAGAGAGGGACCTGAGAGTC
>NW_020455588.1:3251730-3299182 GCF_003342845.1 Nothoprocta perdicaria
AGAGCAGTGGAACAGGCTGCCCAGGGAGGTTGTGGAGTCTCCTACTCTGGAGGTCTTCAAAACCCGCCTGGATGCCACCCTGTGCCCCGTGCTCTGGGTGTCCCTGCTTGGGCAGGAAGGTTGGACTAGATGATCTCTAGAGGCCCCTTCCAACCTTACAGATTCTGTGATCTGTGAAACTAGTTAAGGCAAATTTTAGCAGTTCCCCAATGTTGTAAATACTTTGACCGATGAACATTTCTGCATCTGTTTTTCAGTTTGTGGATTTTTATTGTAACACTAGTTTTAAACCTAAATATACCCCATTAGAGAAATGCACTCACTTTCTGTCAAAGAGAAGCAGCTTACCACACATCCAAGATCTTTTGTTTGTCACAGTTCCTCTCTAGATTTTCAGGTTGGATACAGAAATAAGGCTAAATCTACAGAGAGATAGATGCACCTAGTCATTTTCGGACAATGGAGCCCATTGTTAAAACCTCACAAGCGCCAGGAAGTCCCTGCATGGCAGGGTATCAAGCAACCAAGCAAAAACAAGAGAGTTTGTTGAACTATTTAAAATGGAAGAGAGATTAATCACCTAATGGATTTAGGTTGGTTCAGGTCCTCACCTGCTATAAAATTATAAGGAATTATGGCCAGGATTGCAACCAGGTAACTAAAAATAGCATTTTATGCCTTCTATGCATTGTAAAATTAGAGGTGGAGAAAGGAAGGATACAGCTGGCAGCAAAGGAGGGCTAAGGCTCTTTCTGTCCTTGGAAAGGAGACTGGCTCGTGGGGGCGATGGGTCCTCTATGCACAGCCCTTAGCTCCCCCTTCCCGGTCTCATGGCAGTCCTGTCTAATGGCACCTCAGCTCCTCATACCAGTCCAAACCTCTTTTCCTCTGGAAAGCACTGGAAAGCATCTGGCCTTGGACGTGTTATGTAGTAAGTCATGGTTGTACTTCTTTAGACTGCCTCTTCCATCCAAATGTGGATTGCCTCTCCACTATTCTCTATGTGGTACACGCATTTCAAAGAGGTTTCACACAATGTTTAAATTCCAAGAATGTTCTCCTTCATTTTTCACTACACAATACAGGCAGAAATAATAAGATGGTGCCAAAAGACTTGCTGAAGTCAAGGTAGTGGCATCCACTGCTTGCCCCTTATCCACACATCACAGGCAGCTTGCAAAAAGCCCAGTTGTTCTGCCAGCTGAACTTCATCAAAATGCAGTTTTCTCTTCATAACACAAGATCTTTTTACATTCAGAGTGAGGAAGAGATAAGATCGTGTTCTGTTCTTCTTCACACTGACAACAAACAATAAATTCTAATTGCTATTGTTAGAAATGAAAAGATTTTGACATTTGCTTGTGGAAGCTTGCTTTCATACTTCCATACTCAAGACAAAAACACTACTTAGTAGGAAAATACTATAGTTTCCTACTATCTAGAAGAAAAAGCAGTCTGAAAACTATAATCAGTAGTAACTATAATTAGTTATCCATAGTCCCCATGAAGAGAAAGTTGCTTATTGAGGGGCTCTGCCAGGCTGCTCCCTGAGTCTGGTCATAGGCAAAGGCAATGCAAGGGTCCAACAACGTATAACACAGCCACAAAACAGTCTCAGTAAGGAAATATTACTGAAAATAAGGCAAATACCACAGAGGGAGTAGAGAATAAGACTCAAAACATAATATAAATTTGTGACAAGGGTAGACCAAAACACAGGATGTAATTCAATAAACAGGAAAAAGTTACTGCACGGCTTACATAGATAAAACTACCTGCACAGTCTGGTGAAAACTGGTAAGGTGCCACTTTTTCAGAGCAGCATGTGGAGGATGGAAATGGTCCCAAGTTGTATATGAGTCAACGATGTAAACCACTGATACATTTATTGTAAGACACCTGTAATTTGAGAGATTTGCATGCCAATTCCTGCCACCCCAGGAACTGTAAGATGGATTTCCACTCCAAGCAAAGAAGCAGAAATTGGAAATAACTTCTCTCCAACAGGGCAATCCAGTCCCACACTTGCTGTGCTTCCAACAGAATCAATGGAATTACATTATAAATTAAGAGTTTCAGCTGATGAAAACAAAGTCTTTATCTGAGCTCAGGACTTTCTAAATGTATATTTCAGGGTTTCATTTTACTAATATCTTCCAGTCCTTACATCTTTCTTAATGTCAGCTGAACTCAAGAGATTTAACTCTGCCCTACATGTAAGAAATTTGAAATAAAGTGAACCCACCCAGACAAAAATTGGAGTGTGAGTCAAATACAATGGAAAACATTCCTCCTTTGATCAGGTAATAAACCATCTGTCAAAATAATTACCCACAACTGCATGTACAACACTGCAGTAACTGTATCCAGTTTGCTGGTACTGGGCCATAAAACAGAGTAGATGTGATACCAGATTCCAAGTAAAGGCACTGTACATTGATCTTTAGGCTTGTGTAAGCCGTCAATTAGTGTAATTTGTAATGATCTGGAAAAATGAACAGGACTATGAAGGAAAGGTCTCTGAGCAGCAAGGAAGACCATCATAAGAAAAGCAATTAAATCGAAGATGTAAAAAAGTCTGACCTAATGAATGCAAGATATATCAATTTTACCGACCTATTAATCAGTATTAGTTGATAACACTGCTTCGATACTTAGTGTTTATGACAACCCAACATTTCAGGCTGTAAAAATACTTAACCTGTTCAAAACATTACCTACCCTTTTATCTTTGATCAAAAAAACCCCAGCAAACTTCCACCTATAATTAACAAGATACTTTTCCATTTATAAAATTGAATGTATTACTATCAGCAGGGCTTCAGAGGAAATGTTAATTGAATAGCATGCTGCTGTGGGATAATGACCTCTTGCAGCTATCGACAGAAATTAAATTCAAATAAACAAATTAAAAATAGAGGCATTCATTTTGAAGAAAGATGACATGATCTTCTGACAAGATTCTATCACAATGAGTAATATAGGGAATGATTGGTGTCAATCATCATTACATTAAATGGGCATGAGGGAATCTGAATGGCAATTGTTTACTCTGCTACGGTGGAACACATGACTTCTGGCTAAATTAAAACATGATATAGGCTTTCCCAAGACTATAGTCAAAATGATATGTGTTCTCTGAGCTATAGAAGAAGCTGCCATGATGGGTTCCATTCAAAAATCGGATGATTTAGCATATATAAAATCTTTATTTACCTTACCTACATATCAGCTTCACTCACTACAAATGAGATTTGAATCCGGTTGAGGTTATTTCTATAGACTTTTAGCTACTTCACCTAGATAGGACTGAATCTGAGAAAACAGATGTTTACAACTCTGAATAAATCGGAAAGATTACATACCAAACCCTATACATGGTCTGAGAGTGAACCCACTCATACAACCATGGCTGTCACTGAAATTCTGCCCCTTCTTCAGCCAACAAATGGAGGGAGAATTTTTTAAAATTAGCTTTCTGGGAAATCCCATATGATATAAAAAAGTTAAAATATTAGCCTAAACAAGTAATAAAATATGAGGACTGTGAGAAAGAAGACAAAAGACCCCAGCGTTACTCAAGAAAGTTTCATCTGTTGGAGAAGCTAGAAACTGTATATTGTTCACCCTCAAAAAGTACTGCTGAACTAGACAGAATGCAGAGAAAGGCAACATCATCTTCTGACAGTATTATCAGAAAAATAATGTAACTCCTGAGGAAGGAGAGCCAAAACAGGATAGCCTGAAAGAAGTGACAACTAAGCAGGGATATAACAGAAAGCTCCAAAATTGCATAGTACGTAGAGAAGGTGAATAGGGTTTTCCTTGCTACTGCAACACAAGAACAGAAGAATTCGGGGGAATCATTCAGTAGTAGGTCCAAAATAAGCAGGTGAAAGTACCTTCTCACTTCCCACCTCATCCAAGTTCAGAACTCATTGTATTATTGCTGTTTTGAATGAGAATATGAATAAAAACGGCACAAACCTTGATGAAAAAGCCAAAGAAATCTTGCCACAGAAACATTGTACACTTTGCTATCAAATTATGCTGTGAGTGTCTGTTTTATATATTTAAGCCGGAGTCAGAAATGTTGAACTACACAAGGTCTGACTTAGATGTCTCTGAGGTCAAATACTAAATTTTCATAGTCTGCAGTGAGGCAGAATCCCTATTCGATTTATTTATCCAGTGTGTCAGCTAAAATCACCTCTTCAAATTCAAAAAGGATAAAATATCCTCTGGTGTTCTGATTTGCCTTCCTACACTTTCATGTCTTTAGTGAAATTAATCACATGAACATTATGAACAACCCTTCATCAGACCCTCTCAACTTATGCCAACGTAGTAGCTAAAACTTTCTATTTGTCCATTCCCTACTGAGATCTGCATTAGGCAGGAGGCTGTACAAGAAATCTGGAGTATGAAAAAATTACAGTGTGAACAGTTACACTGAGAGAGTGACAGGCAGCCAGGAAATACTGCTGAGTATTTACATAATATCTACTTTGCAGTTTTCAATATATGGTATTTTGAAACAGTACACAGACAACCATTTCATCAAAAGGAATAATGCACTTTGTGAAGAGCAGAAACACTTACTAAAATCGACACTCTTCTTTTAGTAAGCTTAATCCATTGCATGGATGTAAATTTTTTTTTCTTTTTTCTTTTTTTTTTTCTCTCCTATTATCCCTTCATTTTGCTCTGCTAAGTAAATTCACTTTCTTGTTCATACAGCTAGTCTTGAAGACCACTTGAGAGATGGGACTTTATGGGGCAACATTTCTGTTCCTCAGAACAGTAAGGGAAGAACCAGTGACATCGAGGGCAAACACAGTCATGGAGGAGGCTGCATCCATACCCTGAGCTGCTACAGCTAAACAAGAGCATGGCCCTTGTAGGTGGCCATTCGGTTCAAGCACCACTGTGGAGAACTCGAGCCCTTTCAAGCACTGTTTACTGAGCGTGGCAAGATAATTGAAAACGTATCAAAGCTCAGTTTTAACTATCTCAAAATAAAAGGGTCCAGCTTCTCTGACACAGGAGATTGTTCTGCAGTCTGCATTGTTAGTGTACTATGATCTTCTCTTTAAGAGAATTTAACCAATGTATGCAAGATCACCTCAAAATAAGAAGGCTCCATGACAGAGCATAACATTGCCCTTCTGCTGCCTGTGAATTAAGAAAGGTTGCCACTGTTAAGATCAGTTAAGCCATATGAACTTTCTACTCAGACAAAAAAATAAATAAATAAAAGGTTTTGATGCTGTAGAAGAAGTCAAACACACCAACCTACCTACTTTTTCTGTTTAACCATCATATGATCACTCCATACAGCAGAGCCCTTGATTTTCTTTTCCTAGACAAGCACTTCCAGAACTGCCTACAAATTTTGTTGATTTTCCAGCAGTGGAGCATGAGTCTGGAAAATGTGGGCACAAACCTTCTGAAGAAGCAGAGTGTTTAGGTTCTCCTATCCTTTGCCCTGTACCGCATGGAGTGATACAACAGGAGGCACAGGGGCCACCATGTACCTTGTAGTTCAGGAAGGGCAAAAAGCGAGCAGCAGTGGCTGCAGCATCCATTTTTAGCAGGCCCAGGGCCTTCTTGAAGGACGCCTACTAGACCAAGCTCTCTGACAAGTCAGGGGGACCGATACATGGCCCAGACCCCCATAAAGCCTACAGAGAGTTTGCTGCTGCCATTAGTTAGGTATTCTGGAATGGCTACAAAAGTTAACATTTAAAAAAAAAATCAAGATATTAGAAGTATCCCTACTGTTGCCCTAAAAACTTGCATCTCAGCATCAAACCGCTAGTATGAGAGATCTTTCTGCTGCAGCCAGACCACAGGTTTTACTTAGCAAGGAAACTTGTAAATGTTTTTTTGTTGTTTTCACGCTATTAGGGGTACAGACCTGAACAAAGTAAATGGTCCTTCAGGCCTCAGGAATAGCCAAAGGAAGTGAAATTGTAGACTATCTACAAATCAAAATATTTTTCATTCAACACCATTCAAAACCAAATACAGTAGCTAAATCAATAACTCCTTGTCTAGAAGGGAAAGCTTTCTAAAAAATATTCTGAAATTTCCAAGAAATGTTGGGGTTGCTGTTAGAAACACCCTCTTTATTTTTTTGAAGAAGCTGAACCTAACTCAGGCAGTAAAGCCCCGCAGAGGGGACACAAGCGACAGGAGGTGCAAACTGCCAAGAACAAAAGAGCAAATAAAATGAATCCATATTTAAGCAACAAAAATACTTATTTATTGCTATTCAATACAATACAGTCCAAGTTCTGCAATTAACCCTCAGAGAAAGCTGAGATACTCATTTGTGTATATTTCTGTATATTTTAAAAAGCAGTTGTAATTGTCTTGAAAAAGACTACATGGGAAAGGCAACCGTGGCTTAGTAGCAAGATCACTTTAGATTTCTCTGATGAGACTAGGTAGCATCAATATAAATAAGAGTGTATTAATATCTGCTAAAAGGCCCCTAATGAATCAGACTGTAAAATAATATCTTACATTAAATTTCAATCAGTAGGGTCAATGAAAGCAGGAGTGTAGTGATACTAGTCCCAGCCTATGTGTGTTTTGTTTTGCCCTGTGCATCTTTTCTTTTGCAATAGTAAGTTGTGCATAGCACTAACAAGAACTGTCCCCAAGTACTTCTGTGATAAGACAGCAATGTGACTTCCAAAATGATAAATGCTTCCAAGTAAAAAAGCAATGTCTTTTTTTCAAAAAAGAGTTAAGGTATTACTGGAAGTGTGTTGCTTTTGCTCCCCGAGCAGTATCCCTAATGATCAAACCTGCAAAGTAACTTTTTTGGTTACTCATACAAATATTATTGTTTACATTATTTGAACCATATTGAAGGATATGTACTCTGACAGCAAAAAATAACCAAGTTTACTACACTTTTTTACATCAGTACCTTTTTCGAAAATCTAAATAAGCTAGGAAATCCTGATAAACAAAACATGGATTGTAATTTCAGTACATATTGATTTCCCTTAAAGGAGAGTTTCAGTGAAGAGCCTTCTGTGTAACTCTTCTTACAGCAAATAAATCTTATGTGGCTAGTGCAGTTGACTTGCACACTGCTTCTAAACTGTGCTTAAAAATAACTGCTTAAAGATGCAAGATATGGGATTGCAAAGCAAATTACACAAGAGAAAACACTTTGACTTTCAGTAGTATTTACATACTAACAGCTTGCCAGACATTTTAAACTCAGCCTTCAGTCTGAAAAAGCCTTGGCAATTAGCCTGTTGGAAACTGAGGGAGTTTTTTTTGACAAGTAGTTTAAATTCCTACGTGAGTATCGGTGCGCAGGAATTGTCTCTAAAATCAGTCTTTAGAAGAGGCAGAAACATTTCAGCATCAAACATTAAAAAGATCAACTGAATTTCAGTTCTTATAAGAATCGAAACTATATAACTCCATCCTCTAACAAGGGCATTAATAGTATCTTTCAGCCAGATAGTTTCAGCCAAATACTGTCATCTCAGGATACCTCATACCAGAAATCAGTCCTTAAATTGGCCATGACTCCTTAGAGAGTTAAGCTGCTTTTTTTTTTTTTTTTTTTTTTTAAAGAAAAAGAAGGAAAAAAGGGAGAGGAAAAAGAAAAAGAGAGAGAGAGATCAGGGTGGGGCTGTTCTGTCCTTATACTATATTTCCTTCTACAACATAATCGATATCACAACAAAAGGCAGGAAATTATTTTTTAGAATTGTGTCTGTCTCGCACCCTACACAATAGGACCAAGATTCAAATGCTGACTGGGCAGAGCAAAAGAGTAAAGTGATGCCAAAGTTACCTGGGTTGGAAAAAGAAGATAAATTTTCTGTTTTTAAAGTGAAAGTGATGCCCTTTGATTCTACTTAGACACTAAAAAACTGTCAAGAATGGTGATCATGAGCAAATAGGACAACTCTTGCTCCAAAATGCTGGAGAACTATCGGAAAGGACTGACTGCAAACATGATGTTCACACAATATCGAAGCCTGACTTCTCACTGACATGCTTTGGGTGGCATTATGAAGATCAAAATAAGTAAATAAGGGAGAGAGAGAAGAAAGGGGAGTGGGAGCTCGTGTGTGGTTGTACATGGCAGTGAATGATGTCAGCTTCGAAGAGGAGCATCCTTTAGGAAATATCTGCTGCTGCTGCAGGCCAGTGATGAATGAATAATGACATTTAAAATATATTGTCATAAAGATAATCCCAACTGGAGAAGCAGGTTGGAAGTATGAAAGATTACTGAGAGACTGAGAGATAATCCTGTTTATAACACAGGGATGTTATTAACAGACTGAACTTCATCTACCCTCATTAATAGCTGTCAGGAGGATCATCACACCCACACGCTCTCTATATTAATTCACAGTAACCACCTTCTCATAGCCCTACTGGGTAGGCTGGAAGACATGCACATACTGTAATGTTTAAATATTATTTTCCTAAAGTGTCCTCAACAAGTTTCTTTTGTGCACGTCAACCTAAATTTGAATTTCTCAGGTCCTAAACTGTGGCCATTTGGGCATTCCCTTAATAATTTTCACTAGCCAAGGTCAGTTTTGTTCTCTTTTGTTTTTGGGGAAAGAAAATTTTTTTTACCAAATGTCTGAAAAAAAAAAAAATGGTTTGCACAGCACCTTTTCACCTGATCCTTCCTCTTAAGCAGCCAAGCTTCTTGGAAGTTATTTCAATCATTCCTGATTTCACTGTGTGACATTCAAGCCATGGAAAAGACCTCTTATTTGAGGCCAGTCCACCAGAGCTCTTCTTGCAGGTGCCATTTCCATGAAAGTCACTACCTCTGCACTGGCCCATCATCAGTCACTTGTCCCTACCCTTCCAAGCACTTGGACTTTGCTCAGATTGGTGTCTCCCTCCAGCTCTCCGAACCTCTTGGAAATGTTGATTTATTGCTTGGGTGCTTAGATATGTTCCTCGCGACACCATATGAGACAGATGAGAGCAAGAGAGTATGTATTTAGTTAAATAACTAGTGAAAAATAGTAAAGAATACACATGCATAGATTTTAAAAAACATTTAAGCTGTTGGAAATTAATTTATGCCACCAAGTATTGAGCCTTTGCAAATAAATGTCCCTTCTCTTTCGTTACATGGTTACCTAACACTTAACTTTGCTTCAGCACCACAGAGATCATCAGCTGGCCCTCATTCTAGCACACGTGCATTCTCTTAAAACTGCCATAATATTCTTAAGAGCCAAACGTGTTTTCATGTCAACAGAGGTCACCTCCAATTCGTTTGGCTAACACAGCAGAGAAGCGGTGTACTGGCCTTTTCAGAACAGACAGAGCACATTTTACAAAACAAGAAAGCTAACGCAGACTCTTTTGGAGAAGGGTTTTCCCTTTTAGCAAATTAGCTCCTTCTGCAAGTCTGGTGGAAGTAGATATTTTTCGACAGTGGGTTTTCCATTTCTACTTTATTTCTGTGCCATATTTAGATGACAACATATTCCTGGAATATATAATCCTATGAACATATGTTAATGCTTCCTTCAGGTTAATTGATTCTGACCTGCTCAAAAAATCCCTACATTTCTACCATTTCTTGGGCCTAAAATAGAATCCACTACTGATAAATAATAAAATTACAGCAATTTCTTTTTGTTTTATTCCCCCCTCACGTATTATAAATGAATGAGCTATCTTTACACTTAGATGATCAAAGTCAATGTGTCAGTTTGAAAGTTCAAACCAATCTATTTTTGATTAATATAGACTGAACCTGAGACAAGTAAATTAACTTTTTATTAACATTGGTCGAAAGTTGCTGGCATTTGTGGATCTGCTTTACTTACACATCTAATACTTAAAAAAAGACTCTGAACCCACCTGAAACTCGTGTTTATGTATTTCAGTCTTGCCTCATGAGGCTGCTTAAGCATACAGAAACATTAAAGGCTAAAATACAACCATTAAAAATGACAGACAGCACTTGAACAGAATGAAGCAGATTGATTCAATAAATACCTGGGGGGTAAAAATGATGATCAAAAAGCATGCATGTGAATTTATGACGACTGCATATGGAAGATGTGAGATCTCTTTAGATAGCTCAAAACCAGCCAATTCTTAGTTAATTCTAAATAAACACATTTCTGCAGCAAAGGTCAGTAGCAATGCTGAGAAAACAGCACAAAACTAAAGCATTTCATTAACTACGAAATATGTTGAACCAACAAGTTGGCTACTGAAACCAAGGAATAGTTTATTATTTTCACAGTCCTCCTCCTTTTTCCTTGTTCCTTTCTCCATGAATTCATGGATGAGAACTGATTTTCCTATGTGCTAAGTGCAGCTACAAAATGACACCATGCATTACCTTTCCATGACTCATAACTGCACTCATTTAGCAAGTTTTACTCTCTTCTCCTGCCCCTCCGTCCTCAAACTTTTTGTTCCCTGTGCCAATTCCTAACCCTAGCAAGACTATTGCGAAGTTTCAGATACATGGAAGATCTTGGGAGTTTCCTCATGTGTTTCAGTAAGGCTGCTCCACTAATTCACCCATTCAACATAGGCAAATGACGTTTAGAAAAGTTGATCTGAACTGGTAAAAATGAACCATAATTTAAAAATAAACCCCTAAAGTTAACAAAACACTAAATTAAGATATTCCAGTCCATAGTCTATAGCACACTTCAACAGACGTAAAGTTCAGCAGATACAGACAAACCTATAGATGTATTTTCTCTGGAAGTCAGTTTAAAGATTTGGGTAACTGCTGAAGCAATGCTGGACATTAGCCAAGGCAACTATCTGCAGAAGAAAAGCTCTTTCCTAAAAAAAAAAAAAAAAAAAAAAAAAGTGGGGAAGTGGGGATAAAAAAAGAAAAGAATCAAAAGTATGAAAGAGTGATAGCTAAGGAAAATGTATTGTGTATAGCAAAAGCTGCACTAGGATCCTGCCAGGAGTCCAGGCCAATGCAGAGGGGCAGGTACAGACCAAGGCAAGTGCCCTGCTGGGGGCTAAAATGGGTAAATTTGTATTTTAGAAATTCAGGAAACTGAATTTCACCTGCCCCATCAAGACCATTTGAGCAGGTATGGACAGGGCAAAGCTTCCTGCCTTTTCCTGCACACATTTCCTTCCCCAAAAGGGCTTTTATTTTATGCAGACTACCTTCGAAAGGCCATTTAAGCAACTTGCACCAGCGCTGCAGTGAGCAAGGGTACTGCAACCAAGAAATGAATTTGACCCATATCCTGCACCATAATGATAGTTCCTCTAATAAACCCAGGCTGGTTTATTTGAGGTTGACTTGTACTCCTAAAACAAGACTTTTCCTGCCAGAGAGGTTAAGTAGCAAAATGTTTTGTCCTGTCTTTGAATTTTAGCTTCATTTGAACTAATGCAGGTTGGCTTTAATCATGTCAGTTGAACCGTGCCCAGGAGGCCTGACTTCTGCCGAGGAGTGGTATAAGTAAGGGCATGAGAAAACATTCATTAACCTCGGGCAAAGCTATTTCCCACATCAAACATGGGCAAGTGGAGTGGAAAAGGAACTTGGTTCGTAACAATAGAGGAGCAGGTGGGACTGCTGAACCCCACAAACCATCGCTGCTCTCAGAAGGAAGAGCAGAGGAATCGCATTCCTTGGAACAAAGCTGGCAATTTGGCTATAAAATTCCTATGAGACACAGAAGGATTTTTGCCTGATGATTGCAAAGGTGAAACACTAGTATTGAGCAGCAGTCTGACTGGTGGACAGAGTCAAGCACTTCCTAACATAGTATACCAGTTAAAATCTATAAAATGCGCATTTAAAAAAACTGCATGGAATTTTTGGTATTTTCTGATAGAATTACTGCAGATTACAATTGACTGGTATTTTTTCCTCCGAAAACTGCATCAGCATGTTACTGCAGTGGTGTAATTAAAGTTAACAACTTGTACTAATCTGTTTTTGTGCATTAGCTCTAGTCTTTCCTATCAGTATGAATAATTGTTTTTACACTAATGCCAAGTAAAGGCATTTCTGCAATACTCCCTCCCTTCCTTTGAAACACTGTCTATGGCCATTAAAAGAGATATATATGGGAAACCAGAACAAAATGATGCACGGTGTCCAGTATGCTAAGGAAGAAAGAACACAACAATGGAAGCAACCAGCAGAGTTAGTAAATTCAGTCTATGTCATACCAGAAAAACATGAAATAAATGATTAGATCCCCAAAACGTCCACTTCCCAGGTCCCCTACTCCCAAATGACTGTTCTCTCACACCTTATTTCACGTTATGGTTGCCCTAAAAAAGACAAAAAGACACAACTATGAGACATGCTGCTCTCTGCTGTGGAACATGAATATCTGGTGTCCCTGCACTAGGTGGCAATTTTTCTGAAAGGACTCCAGGAGAAGGACTGTGCCTGGCCTCACAGAGCAATCTATTAACTGCACTGATACACGAGCGGATACGGAAAACCGCAGACTGTGAACCTGAACATATCTTCAGGATGCTCATTGCTCATCGGGCTGATAAACAGTTTAAAATGGCTTTCAGCTTGTGCCCATCTCCCCTTGAAGGCTGAAGTCAATAATGTCTAATCTCAGCTCCTGATAGATGCGCTAAAACAACATGTTCAATGTTACATTATTTGTTAGACTAATGTCAGTTATAGCGAGGAAAATTTGACCTATTTTGATTTAATCAATACAATTTCTAGTCTCCCTTTTAGAGATTATTCTATGAAATACCCATTACCGGCACTTAGACTTGATCAGTGCAATGAATCAGAGCAGATTAATCGGATATAAAAGGTATCGATTTTACAGTAATAAATCCCACAGCTGTCACTGCATTAACCAAAAGAGCCAGCCTGCGCACAAATAAAAATAAACTACTCCAGTAAATTAACGAGGCAGAAATTACTCCCTGGGATCAAGATTCCATAAAACCTTGAAACAGGTAAAAAGACGGGCGCGAAAGCACACGCTTAGAGCTAGGCACGTGTCGAAGGACAAGATTGAATAGGAGCAATTTGCTGCACCACATCCTAATTGAACACCGAACTCGGGCGACGCGAGAGCAAAGTGTCTTGCAAAGGCCGTTAAATATGCAGAGCACATTAAGCGCGCGCAGCACCCAGGAGGCCACGCGCTGCCATGCCAAAGGAGCCAGGCCTTTGGAAAGCCACTGCTGCTCACTTTTCACATCCTATTAGGCTTTAGCTTGGCGGCAAACAACGGCAGCAAAAATGCCAATTAGCAGCAGCATGATGCAAAGCAGAGCCCTGCCAAGGCCACCAACTGCTTCTACAAGGACAAGTGCAAGACGGGGAGAAAATTATTTCAGGCCACTGCAGCACTAGGTCAGAGGCAAACAGATGATAGCACAAAAGGCTCCAGATCTCACTACAGATTCCCCAAGCAGTGACTTTCCAAGAGAAATTCCTATGTTTTTCAAGCAAGGATATTGAAGGATGCTTTTTTTCTCCAGAAAGATTTCCCATCTTTAGCTTGCTTCCCTCCATGGTCTGCCAATCTGACAGCATTCTACAACAGCTTCTCTCTTCTGCTGTTTCAGAGTGGAATGGAGAGAAATATGTCAAAAGCTTTTGTCAGGATTAGCCAGTATCTGTCAAAGAAATTTAGAGATGCCTGCTACCCACTGTATAACTTGCCTTATTTTCTTACTGGGGGGAGGTTCATCTACTTTTAAGTGTGTAATAGAGCTGTCCAGGTGACTGGTTCTCTACAATTATTATTGGTATTATAAATCAAATAAAGAAAAAAAAAGGAATTATGACAAATGCAAAACAAAGCAGCTAGCCAGCTCAATGAACTGTAAAAAGTTCCTTTTTTTTTCCCCCTAAATAAGCTGTGAAAAAGTACTTTTTTTTCCCTCCTTTCAAAAGGAAAGGAAATATTTCTTGCTTTCTCAGTTTAAGCCTTTAAGCAAAGACTGAGCTGTCTTACTCAATGAATGAATATTAAGCAGAAAGTCATGGTATATTGCCAATGGCTTTACTAAGCTACAACGCTGCACCAGCCATGTAATTAATACTAATTTGAAGTGAGATCTTCAGTCTGAATTCAAGCTATTCAACTTCAAGTCATCCAATGTCATAGAAATCAAGTGTGTTTACATATTGGCACATTTCCCAGATATTTCCTGCCTGGAACTTGTTTTTACGTATTACAAGCTAGTTTATAGAAATTAAAAATAAAAATAGGAAAAAAGCAGCATCTACATTTCCTCTTCTATTTCTGCTCCATCCTCATACTCTGTATGAGCATCAAGCCAAACGAGTAACAACGGCTCATGGATGTCTTAGGCAAATCTGGTGCTCCACCACAATCCTCCCACGTCACCCTGGGCAGGGAGGAGCCTCCTCATCCCTACAGCCCCTCGCAGCACCTTCAGCAGCAGGAAGGACAGATGTTGTTAGAGACACTGTCTATGGTCAGCCTCAGAGAGGAAATTTCCAAATCTTCGCCTAGCCAGGTCCCCTAAGGCGAGTGCTGTCACGTTGCTATTTGGAAAGAAGATGCTGCAGCACTGAAGGAAGGACTCCTTGCAAGGACCCAGGCTTCATCTGCCTTCACGGCTTCCCCCTCAGCAATTTTTATGCTAGTGCTGCTTCTTAAAGAAGAAAGCAAATGCTTCTTTCAAATTACTTCCTGGAGGTTTCCTGTTGCAGAGAGCTGTGGTCTACCTTCTGCCCCTTGCAGCCTCCTCTACTCTGTGCCTTGCAGAGCAGAGGTGTGAAAAGCCTCATTTGGAAAGCTCACACCAAACATGAACTTTTTCAAAGCTCATGGATGAATATTACATTAGAGGTGCAATGAAAAACAAACACTGCCCTGCTGGAAACGGTGCTGATTTCAAGGCTGCAGCAGTGTTAGTCCTGTTGCATGTTACATATTTCATCTAAGGACTTCGACATAGGCATGAGCTGTGCCTCCCGTTTGTTTCCATATGCCACTGACACACCAGCCATTTCCTCCTCCGTGACCTCTGATGAGTGTGCCCATATTCAGATTGAAATAGGAAAAGGGAAAAAAGCCCAAAGCCTTCAAACTATCCTGAAACCAGGAGCTGCGTTTGCTCTCAGTAGGGTCTTACCTCAGATGTTTTCGCAGGTCTTCTGTGCTTGCAAGTTTTAACAGAAAATAATTACTCCTGCTGGTTGGAAATTCCCCTGCATCTCACTGCTAGCCAAGAAAGCACAACCGAGTTGAAAAGCAAGTGCTAGCAATAACTTTCTCCAAGTCAGTGCTCTTTGACTACTTCACTAAATGTATGGTTCAAAGAATGCAAATAATAAGGCTCTTGCACCCACTAGAAAGAGAATGACAAATGGCAATAAGGGGTGCTCATGAGACACAGCAAACATGGCTTCAGTACAGAACTACTGTAAAAAAAGTTGAAAAAATAAAAATAGCAGTTTTTACATGTCACAAATGAAAGGAAATGAGGAAGGCAAGAGATTTAAATCTCCTCTCCTGCCACCACTCAGGCACCCACCACCTAACCCAGCTCTGTCGTTGAGGGAGCACAAGCCAGAGCTGGTCCACTAGCTATGGGCTGCAGCAAACTAACCACTACCCACAGCCTTCAGCTACACCAGATATCTCAATCCTGCCTACACCTGGAGAGGAAGCACTCAAGTTTTCTCTGAATTTGAACAAGAACCTGGAAATTTTAAACAAATCCTTCAAAGAGCTCTGGAAGAAATTCATGTGAGCAGAAGAGGCAGATGACAGACTGCTGAGCCAAACAACTCCTTCCTTCGCACACCAACTGCTGTTTATTCAGGTCCATAAACCATCCGTGGACTTGAAAGGAAGTAAAAAAGTAACTGTCAGGGCCTGCCGGCATCATCTTTTATATCTCACGGTCACCCATGCAGAAAATCAATTCACGCTTTGTTCTTGATCTAGCTCTGTTTAAAGTCAATGTGACAGCCCGGAGCGTAGTATTAAAGAACTACAAAAGAAACAATAACGGGTATGTATAGCTGTTACTGTCTTCTCTCTTATGTTTTGCTTTCCTTCTGAAAATACGTAGCAAAGACTTGAAGAGAAAGACAGAAAAGAAATCTTAGCCTTTTAAATTTTTTCTTATTGTGATTAGTTATTTCAAAAGATCACGGAAAAAAATCATAGATATTTATCAGGCATTTAGAACGAGTACAGTTTATCACATCATAACATGCCATTATAAGAGCTCTCAAGTTTTACTAAAAACTTCAGATGGGAAGGCCTTTTCAATGGGAGAATTCAAAACCAAGTGTTTCCCAATCTTCACTGAATTTCAGTAATTAACTAGTTGAAATCTATTATTAGCTGGATATTCAGTACAACTGAACTTATCAGGAAAGTTCAGTAAGACCAAAAGTGCACTACATACACCCAAGAACTCTCTGACAAAAATAAACCAGAACTGTTTTTGCTAAAAGTTTGAACTTAGAAACATGATTATACAAAAAAAAAAAAAAAAAAAAAAAAAAAAAAAAAAAAAAAAAAAAAAAAAAAAAACCAAAAAAGCAAGCCTCTGAGGACTTCCTCATACACACACATATATCAACAGATGGCTCAATTCATCTCAAAACTGGAGAACATACTTCCCATCTCATTAGCACCATTGACCAATATGGTTCTCAAAATACTTCAGTCCTCTCTACTTTGCTCCTTTGCCTCTACTTTGCAGTGCTGACTCTGAAAACCACATCCAGTTTACTCTTCAACTTCACTGCTACAACTTTTTTTTTTAATTTAAATAGGCCAATGAGAGCTAATTACTTTTGCACATTTTTATAGGAAGGAAAAAAATAAGCCTATAATTAAAAAATTTAAGACAGTGACCAAAAATACATCAAATATAAATCTGAAATTATACTATATGAATAAACTATGGGTTATTCCCTACTCAGTTAAGTCATTAACATTAGGCATGGCACTGTTGCTAACAGCAGATAAACTAAGCTGCAAAAGTCCAAAAATAAGCAATTTCACTATTTTTCTCATGACTGTTTCTTTCCCATAGCTGAAGCCTGAAATTTAACATTAAGTAAATTATGCAAGTTTTAATTGTATCTATTTCTGATAATGAGAAAGAACGGAGTTGCCACAGCAAGAGAGAAGAAAAAAATGCTCTATTATCACCAGATAAGAATAAGGATAAGAGTTTGTCTTGCTAAGATGATGACCAAGTTTTTCATGGCCTACTTTGCCAAATGTATGATAAATGAGGCTCATAAAATAAAATGCAAAAAAAGCAGACAATTTAATGCACATTTACATTCCTCCCTGCCTGCACTTTTGGAATAGGTTTGCTCCCATTGAAAAAGTGCTTCTTTCTCTCGAAAAGTGACCAATCTCGCTTAAACTTTCAGAGTCCACACGAGAAGATTTTATCTAAAGGAATCAAAGGCTTTAAGTGGAGGAGAGGCTCCGATATAGCCCGGGTCCTGCTGCTGTGCCTGAGCCATGGGCCAGCACATCAACCCCAGAAGACAACCTCGAATCTCCTGAAGGAACTCTGCTTCCAAATGGACTTCCTTCTTTCCCTTATACCTTTAGGATAGTCACCTCTACCTCCCTTGCACTGACAGCATGGCCAAAACCCACTGCTTGCTCTCCTACTCTTCTGCCAGCCATCATCTTTTCCATGCCTCTGATGACTTCTCCACTTAAGAAGGGTCGCCTCCTCCTCACAGACTCACCAGGAATCCTGAGTTCCAATGAAATAGAGACTAGGCACAGTGTCTTAAATTCTCAAAATCCAAGCTAACTGGCATCTCGTTTGGTTGCCTAACTTTGCAAACACAATCAGCTCTACTGACAGGCTATGTTAGGATAGGAGTGTAGTTTAATACAGCACTTATCATTTAATGTTGATTTATGGGAAAAACAAGATTATACTCCATTGGAATGAGAAGTGTGATTTTTCTCCTCTCATTATTTGGAGACTTTTATGGCATGATTGGAAAGATCTGGTCTCTTTATATTTAATATAACATCTGATTCTTATCTAAACGGCCATCTTTTTTTTTTTTCACAGATATTATTTATTCATCTACATAGTCCACACTCCCTTTGCTGAAGAAATATACTTTAGCAATAAAAAACAAGTAAAGTGTTAGGAAAATAAGAAGTGTTTACAGTATTGATTGATCCCAGCAGCAATTATTTCTTTTTTTTTTTGCATTAGCACAGAGCTGCTGGAGAACTATTTGGCTTCTGCACATTTGAGGTTCTCCAAGTAATTTTTCTGTGCTTCCCACAGTGGAGGGCACCGTAGCTGCGGTGACCTTGTAGAAAAGGTCGCTCCATTCAAAACAACAGCTGTTTGCTTTCACTATTAAAAGAAATAAGAGTCCGCCCTGAGAAGTGACCATAAATATGTACAGCGCACTCTTTATTCTGGCAAAACACAAATTTCAGTGGGAATTCTGCTACCCTCACCATATGATCAAGCCTAATACTGTTCTTTCACAGGCTGCAGCGAGAAGGAAATAGCTTCAGCAGAGGGAAGTCCCACGGGATGTCTGTGTGATTGCTCTTTACCCAGAAGACTGGAAGGAATCTCACATGAAGCAACCCAAATGATACCGCTGCCGAGTGACTAACCAGTTGCGGGGCAGCTTCGAGAGGAAGGAAAGCCAAGAAAACACTGCTGCACATCAAGATGAGCGTGAGAACTTTGCTTTGTGGGAACTTTGCTTTGTAGGGTCGGGGGAGGAAGTGTGAGAGAAGACCTGTCAGAAAAAGGCAGCAAAAAGCAAGACCCGGCCTGTCAGCCCAGGCAGATCTGCCTTTGCTCACCTGCCATTTGAGGAATCTTCCATAGGACACTGGACTCTGTCCCTGAGCCTCTCCTTTCTATACAGACACTGTCCGTACCTCAAAGGTTACCTATCCTTCCCCTGGTTATTATTATTAAAAATAATCCTAATGAAAGAGTTCAGCATGAAATCCCAGGCCTATTAATGAATCAACGTTTCTGCAATTTGTTGTCAAATTCAATTTATTTTTAAAAGCTGCATGTGGTTTGCTCATTAGAATAACTTTGCAATTAACCTTCCTGCCAGTGGCATTAGAGAGTAAAGAAAACCTTTAAATCAATTAAGCTCTTCATTTACAGGTTCCACTTCCATCTTGAGCACTATTAGATACTGATTACCTCAATTATTTTGTCAATAATATGTGCACAATTACATTAGAAGTTCCTTAAAAAAAAGGTTTCAGAAACTCTGCATGGGAAAGTCATGCAACTGCCCCAAAATCATACCAGAATCCCAGACTCTAAGAGGAAATAAAAAACTCTTTGACCAAAAAACACACAAAAAAATGAGAGAACAGATTATCAGATGAAATCACCTGATGCCTTGGACGAAAACCTAACTGAGTCAAAATCTGAATGGTTTAACTTAAGATAGGCTACTGGTTAAAAAGGTGGTTATGACAGACTTAGTATTTGCAAAATTTATGTTCGCAAAACTTTGAGTCCCCTGAGATTTTAAGAGATGTAACCATCATTCAGGGAAGTTTAATAGGGCATGAAATCTGCAGAAAAGCAATCTCTTTTTTGAACACCACATTACCTTTTTTATGACCCAAAAAGTGCACTAACGGACAGAAAAAAAAAAATTCAAAATGTCCTCAGAAAACAGCCATTATGTTACCATCTGAATAAGAGCAACTCCACAACCCTAGGGCTTTTCATTGCTTTCATCACAAGAGAGAGAAAAATCAGGAGAGAGCATTTCAATGCCATACACAATTGTGGCAGACCTGCCCTGGTTGTATGTAAAACAGTACATAATTTGGCCACACTTGATCAGAATAGCAGTCTAACAAAACTAATGTCTTGTCTTTAGAAATTGCCTATGCTTTACACTTTAAAAATGATGGAGGAAAAAACTAATTTGCCTGGACAATTTGGCAATTGGTGGTGGCGCAAAGAAAAAGAATAGGGACAACTCTTTCCATACCTTATAGCCATCAGCCTGCAACTTTCAGCATTAAATCTCTCTATTGCTATATAGCACATCAATTTGGAAACATAAACATTACTTATAAAACCATTTAGCTCACAATAGCTGCATTCCCTTATTTTTCATAAAGTTTTGGGTGCATTAAGTCAGAACACTCTGGACATCAATTTAAGCTTGCACCAGTAAGGACCAGTTTTTTTTTCTCCAAATATATGTTATAATTGTAAGCTTTTCAGGACAGGGACCACCTCTTAGGCAGCTTTTAACCCTACAACACAGAGGGTTTTTTTTTTTTTTTTTTTTTTTAAGGTTATGAAGACTTGTAGTTGCAATATAGTAAGCTGCTCAAATTTCAAGTTACTCATTTTATCCATGAATGCTATGGACATGATGCAGTCCTCAAAAGGGAAAAGCATCAATGGTTACATTAAGTGGCAACGAGCCCGTTATCCCCACAGTACAAAAATCTCTGCCTTCCAGAACAACTTAAAGGTCTCTTGTAGCTTATTAAACATAAAATTGCACCTCTTATTCACCACCATAAGAATATGTTTTCAAGTTCAGGACACTAGTTCAGTAGTTCCTGCTGGTATTATGTCTTTGGCATGGTCTAACAAAATCTCAGTGTTTCAGTTATTATGACTTTGGAAGGATTTCAAGACATAAAAAGCAACAGAAGAGCCATACCAACTTTACTGACTGAGTCTTTCATAGTTAAAGTCTAATTGAAATCAGCTCGAACAACCTCCATATAAATTACTATTTAATGTAAAACACGGATACTCAAATAAAGAGCTAAACTGTATAGCCTTTGAAAATATCAAGACAAAAAAAAAAAAAGAGCGAGAACAAAAGAAAGCGAATATTTATCTGTATCAAGATTAAAAGGAGCTTGGGGACGTTCCAAGTACAGGGCAGTGATCACAAATGCCACAGCGCTGTGTGCATGCCCAACGCTTTCGTAGATTTTCATGAAACTCTCCGAGTGCTGTTCAAGCGCAAAACCAGGAAAATTCTAGCAGTGCTGGTATTCCACAGAATAGGTTGCATGTGCAGTACACGTGCAAGTAGTTCCTTTCTGCAACAGAAAACAGCTACAAAAAAGCTTTTTTTTTTTTTTTTTTTGGGGGGGGGAGGGGGCAATACAGCTTTCCTTATCATTCTTTCATCAGTATCTCATGGCTTATTTCCTCCTTTGGTTTAGGTGCTGAAGGAGGCAGCACAAATCCTGCACTCCCGTAACAAGGCCAGTGGGCTCCACCACGCTGCCACGGGGCCTAGGTGCTCTGCGCAGCCCTTACTGCAGATTTTAGCTTTGTGGGTGCGTTTCCTGTTTTTGCTCCTCACCCACTGATCTTCAGATTTGTTTTGTTGTCCCCTTTCTGGTTTGCAGCACCACTGCTCTCTGCTAGGTTAATGTTATACCAAAAAAAAAAAAAAAATTCCAATTCATAAAAGAATAAATTTATAGGAGTTCCTTTTAGAAAATGTCTCTTAAAGGGGCTCATAAATCATCAGACAGTTTACAAGGCATTTAAAAATGGAGAACATATAAATGCACATAGAATATAGTATCATGAATTTTTCCCTTAAAACTAGACTATGGGTAGATAAAAACATGCACATACCATACTAAATGGGAGCAGAACCAACCGTCCATTTGCTTCAGCTGCTACAAATTATCGACTGTAACAAACTTATACTTTCCCAAGCCTTACTCTGCCAAACGGTCTGATCTGAAAATCAGATTAAGCAGCTTTATATTTTATTTTCAAGTTACTTTATTTATTTGTAGAGAATATTAATTTTTAGCTGTGGCATATTTTAATTTAAGAGGAGCTTTTGCTTGCCAATTTCTCATACTACCCTAGCATTCCACTTGAAAAATAAACCAAATAAATCTCAGAGTTATTCAAATCTCTAAAGAGATTATATTCTTTCGCTAAATTTAATTTTGCTTTAACACAAACCTCATTATGTTGTGCTGGCATTTTAAGTCTAAGACAATTTGTTCAAACGTTTTACGGCTATCTGTATCACTGCTGAATTTGACTCCTGACGTCTTTGTGCAGCGCCCTTCGCTTGCTCAGCACCACCCTTTGTTGACCAAAGATAAACGTGACTTGTAATTCTGGACTCCTTGCTGCATTCTTATTCAGATACAAAAAGAAGCAGTGCTGAGCACGTGCTGATGAAGATAAGATAACAGGGAAGATAAGGTTCAATGCCGTAGCCTCAAGAAAGCCTCAAGCTTTGAGCAGGGATTCAACAGCCGAGCAAATCTGTGCCACTGCATCATATGATATTCCTAGGTATTATCTCAGCAATCTTGGAGCAGTTTGGATGGCAGTTTTCTTTCAGAGAAGCAAAACAGGTGGTCAGTCTTCCCTTAAGATTGTCTTCCTTTAAGAGGCCATAAAAGAACCTTCGGTTGACAAGATGGAAGTGAGAGCTCCACTTTGTAAAATGAAAGAGAACTTCTTTCTTTTGATTTACACATACATATGAAAACAACTGCGCCTCTCCGTGTGCTTCAGGCACTTTGAATACTTGCAAATTTCAACACATTGAAAAGCCCAAATATAACTATAGTTATGTTAAACTGAATAACTAAACAACCTTCTAGCAGCAAACAGAACAACTCAGTTCCAAATAAAAATATACATATATATCTACACATGAAAGGGCCAGGCTGCTTTTTATCCGGTGCCAGAAGTGTACTATATGAAGATCACAATAACTGATCTATTTTGGCCACGGCAGGGATAGGACAGCATATTCAAAAGCTCTAATATCTTCAAAGACAACATATTTTTAGATTTTATTCTTATCTATTCTATCGGGGCATCAGTTCTAGCAATCCCTCTCTCTCTGCTGATGTAACAAACAAATTTTCAGACACCCTTTTTCGGATTGTCATCATTAATGGTTGTACAAGTCATTGCCAATACTTGAAAACATCCCCCATAACAAGACAGCACAGTCCAAGGAACACAAGAAGGGGTTTTCTAGACCAACATGCTCCAGCCTTGGAGTGACAACAGCACAAGAAGTCTTCATCTACTGATCATGTTTGATTAGAGAGCTGAAAAAAGGGCTCCTTGCTAAGCACAGCTGGATAATTTTTAAAAACAACAGGCTACATGAATGCTTTCAGTGATTCTCACCTTTTCTATTTTTTTGAACTAAGCATTTGGCCAGATTCAAAAGGAGAAAGAATGCTATGAAGTCCTGGACATTTTAGGAAAGACCCCAGTATTTTCACATCTGCCAAATCTCTTTATTATTTAAAAAGTTATTACATGCCTCTGCTTTCTGTTTTTTTTTCTTTTATCTCCATAGTCTTGTCCCAAAGAAACCATGTAGCACTTTCGTTGTCTCCTGATGTGCTCTGACTCCCACGTATGCTCTGAATTCAGTCTGTTTTCTCACCATTTTTTTCATTATAATGGCAATAAAAACATTTTGTACATAGAGGGGAAGCAAAAAGTTATAGCGCTAATGCATTCCAGTTGTTTGCTTTAGAGCAGGCTAAAAGAGTGGCCGACATTTACTACCAAACAAATTTACTTCATCATAAATGCAATCCATTACGACAAGAATGGAAATACCATTACCCCTTTTAACATTATGCTAGGGCTTCTTTCTGTCTGCTAGGAAGCCTCATTATACGAGTCCCATCGTGCCAAGGACAGACCAGTCTTTTTCCAGACACTTACCCTCTGACAGCATGAATAAGTCTCAGTGATGGATAGGCGGTTCGCACTTTCAATTTATTCTTAAGGATTAATGCATTAACCCACTCCACATGCTTCTCTCCGCCTTTGACCATGAAAGCAGGAATCCAAAGGACACTGTCATTCAGCATGGATAGTCTATGCACAAATTTTTCTCTGTCACTCTCATTCCGAAAGCCTCCAAACGCTCTTTGTACAACTGATGGGTTCATGGTAATAAAATCAGATTTAGCTCCCACATCTGCAGCAAACTCCACCACAGGAGCTAGATTGCACCTGAAGAGGAAGAAATTAATGGAAAAAAATGAAAATAAATATGAAACATTAACTCAGAAAAATGTATGCATGAAAGAAAAGCTGAAAATGAACACGCAAGCCCATTTCATACTATGTGTGAAAAAAATACCAGTGGCAATAGGTGTGGTATCAGAGAGCATGTTAGCTCACCTGGACAGTTGCAGGACAATTTTTTAAAAATATTACATGTAAATAATTCCATGAGAAAGACACTTTGCTGTACATTTGAAAATCAGGTCACTGTGCTTTAACAAATGCAATGCATCAGTAGCTAGATAAGCACTTGTAAGTGAGAGTCTGCCTTCTAACATCTATTATCTTTTGATTAGGGCTCATTTGTCATCACCGTGTTACCATTTACTGGGAACAGCTCACATTCTTTAAGCCATGCCCATCAAATAAAGTATTATTTATACAGCTTACTCATTACTCTTTAAAAATTTATTTTACAATACAGTATTTAAATACGATTTACAAAGTACCTGAAGCCAATGCTAAATGGAATTTGGTATTTTTGATCATCGGTACATCTCACCAGATGTTTTGACATTTAGTATCTTCATTCCATTTTGAAATTAAACTAGGAAAATTTAAATTTCTTCTATTTTTCTCACTTGAAAACCTTGTTTAATTGGCAGAAACATTGTGCTGTTTTCTAAGCTTGAGTAAAAAGCCTTTATTCACCGAATATTTTTCCTCAATTATATAAATACATACACATATACATTAAATCATACATCAAGATAAGAGGATATAGTTATCTAAAATTCTAGTTTATACTACCTTTTTGCCATTAAGGGAACCTTTCCTAACACAATCATATGTCGTAAAGTTGGTAATACTGAAAATTTGTTTAGGAATGTAAGATTTAAAATTTTAAATGTAAGACAAAATTTTTATAAAAAATTAAATTTCCCAAATTCATTCAACGCAAACATGCACACACCCCATATTCAAGCTATCACATAATTCAGGAATATTCAGAAATTCAGGAATTCCTTGTTTCCTTCTTGGTTTCAGCACTGGTTTCCTATTTTCCACTACATATTTTTTCCAGGCAAAAAAGAAAAAAGTTTTACAAAAATGTCATCTTACATAAAAAAGATGACAAAAATGTCATCTTTTAGAAAAATGTTATTTATGTATTAAAAGGGTTCTGTACATCTTTATGGACTGCTATCCTGAAAATAGTAATGCATGTATCTTTACAGCATTGCCACAAAATGAACTGCAAAGAAATTTGGTGTTTTACTTAAAGAAGAGTAAACTTTATAAATCTGCAAGAAAGAATAGAAACTGCTGTCCTGCAGGGTGAAAGGATGTATGGAATTATGTTAGATCTAGGCCCTGCAGAACATCTGCATATTATTATAACCCTAATCTATTTGGGTTGGCATCTATTGCTTACATATAGGAGACAGGGCTTAGCATTGAAAATCCAGCTCTCTCTGTGTGCAACCTGTAGAAGTACCTACTTGTACAAATTACTGTGTTGAAAAGGCTGCATGCCATATGTAAGTGTGCATATACAGTGGACCGTACATTTCTAATACGATTCTATATATCTTTTGACAGCCATACTTGATCTATAGCAATGCCTGAAACTTTTTTCAGTTTAAAAGTTTATGTATTTAGAAAGCAGCATCTAAATGTAATTTCCTCAAGAACCTGAAAAAGAATAATCACAGGCAAACTAGAAACAAAGAAAGTCTACCTTGCATATCATTACAGCTTCATCAGTAATATACTAAATATTGAAGGCTGCATTTATAAAAGTTTACCACATAAGACAGTAGATATTTTCAGCATGTGACATTTTCAGATTTCTCAAGTACTATTTAGGAGTAAAGAGCAATCCAAATGCCCTCAGTGACAATGGAGTTGTCCAGGAAGAGTTATTAAAAAGCTTTATCATATTTTTTTTACATTTTAATGCCACAAATTAAACATCAGATTATAATATTATGGGCAGGCATGGCATTTTCCTTCCCAAATGCTGAGCACCTCTTAGCATTTGATCCTTTAAAAATTCAAGCATGTAAATACATATTCCTAGCAATATTCAGGTTTGAAAAAAATGTGTTAATAAAGCACATTTGCAAGATGAAAAAGGCTCTGTTTCCAAAGAAACTAATGCATTGCCAATGGTTTACTGTAGTGGAGCACTGCTGTAAGACACATGGCTACAATAATACCCAGCTCTATTACAGGCACAAACAATACTGCATTAGTATTGTTAGCCAAGTTATAAGAATAATTACCCTGATTGCAGTCATTTCCCACTTTCCTAGAGGTTCCTTCCTTTAAGGGTTGATTCCAATGCTCATTAAACCAAAAATGTCCAAAGTCATCTCTTTATATTTATCCCTAAAAAGTTGGCAAAAGCATCTGCTAAAATCTGCCAATTAAAGTTAGCACATTTTTCAGCAGGGAATAAATTGGACTGTTTTTTCTGAAGCGCTTGCCTATCCATTGAAGAGTGACCCACCCTAACACTTACCCTGCACTGCTAGTACTGGACTATGTTTTATTTCCCAAAGATACCTGCAAAGTTTATAGAAGAATATCTTTCGGGGTATCTTATCCATATTGTCCAAAGGTTTCAGGAAAAAAATAATAATGAGCACCTTGAGTAAATCACACATACGCAATTGCATTCAACATCTCCATGTTGAATAAGCTTGAATATCTTTGTTAAAACAGAGCTGCTCTGGATCCTCAGCTACATGGAAGAAGGTTTCTTCCCAGAATTCCGCACTGAGCTTATTAGCAAACACATGCTAAAACTGAATGCATTCTTGCTGTTATTTCTTTTGTCTGTATATATCGTGGACCTCCTGACATTCTCCCTGAATCATAAACCAGCTCAGGGATTCATGACTCTCTCATGTCTCAGAAAAATACAGATTCTAAACCCTGTAGTGGTAATTTTGATGGAGACCTTACTTTTGTTCCCAGCTACTCACATCTGAAACAGAAAACTAGCTATTGTATTTTTACATTTAACCTGAATATGTGTAAATAGATTTCAGTGCCATGATAAAAGCTTCATCATAATGCCTAATGCTTCTTCATGTTGTGCCATTGCTTCATAGAATAACAGAACCATTATGGTTGGAAAAGACCTTTAAGATCATCTGTTGCTGAAGCTGCAGATCAACTTTGAGCAGGACAGACTTGACTCTAAGAACATGCAAATGCATTGGGAGTAACAGTTGTATATAGCAGTGAAGATTGATTTGGGCATGTTAGCAAATAGCTGTAAATATGAGCACTGAGAATGAACCATCAAGTTATATGAAGGTTGTAAAACACTCTCTACCGAGCCCATGCTATTGACTGTTTACAGAGGAACTAATGAAATAAGGATTTCCCCAGCAAGATAAATATTGCAAATATTGATAAGTTTTGTTTGTTCCTTTTTTTTCTTCCTTAAAAAAAACTCCGTAAGTTTTTTTTTTTTTCTTAGCTCCTCTCTTTCCCACCCTCATTACAAGAGCTAACCAACAGAGTCAGTATTTATCCCCTTGCTCCTCCCAGGCACTCTCTCTATAGCAGAAGTGCTCAGAAACTGCTCTCATGGTACAAAACATTTGGTGAAGTTGGAGGAGGACATTACAACAAAATCTAAATAAGTGGCAAGGTTCATAATCTATGTGACTGGGAGTTATGACAGGTGAGACTATGCTAACGACCTTACATGCTGAGAACAGGCTGGCCACTTTATCCATCTCGAGGAGAAGTGCTGGCTCCACAGGCAGAGAGACACAAGCATTGCAAGGAGGGCATACATCCCTGTGCTATCATGAAAACGAGCACCAAAACTGAGTAAATACTACATACACAGTAAGCAACTACTACATATGCAGTCAAAGCAGAACCTGAGCTCATGTCTGAAATATTGCCTGGCATCTGGGTGTCTGCAGAGAATCTGAGATATGCAGACTAGAACACCAGAGTGGCTAAAGAGCCATCTGCTCCTCCCAAAAATGTCCTTGTTGTCTACTGACTGCAATGGGATACAATGGCTGGAAGTCTAAAGAAGGTCAATCAGGCCAGGTCTGGAGTTGCATGCCAGGAGATAAGACCAAAGTCAACAAAGTGACTTAGATATGAAGCTTTCATGGCCCCACATATATAGTCTTTATTTTTTATAAAGCAGAACTCTCTAGCAAGTCATGAAATCATGTTCTTTAAAATAAGCTCAGATGGGAATTCACATACCCCACACAGATGCATCTAGACTTGTCAGGTCACTCACAAATATACAACGTGTGCACAAATATATGCACACATATTTCTAAAGTGCAATATATATAAGCAATATATAAGCCATAAGCCATGGTCAGCATCTTCAAGTTAATTTTAAATAAAAGCAATATAAACTGGCCTGAGTAAAAGTGATTACTCTGATCCATTTTATTTGATATTGGGAACTAAAAGAATATTCTTCATGCAGTAACAATACAGAAATTGCCCTACAAATCTCTACACTTGTTAGTCCGTTAGTGATCTGTGTACTTGAGGGTTACCAGTTGAAATAAATGTTGAAATAAATGTTTGGAAATCAAGATAAAGCCCAGGCCACATAAAAATGCAGTAAAAGTGTGTTCTTTTTCATTAATGTCTCCTTGTAGAGCAAAGCCAAAAATACCCATCACACAATATTAAACACATATACTCTGAGAAACCAATAAATGAAGATTAGTTTGTTGCTGTAAGACTTACACTATTAAACAAACCTGAAAGTGAGGAACAAACACAACTAGTATCAGGTACATCATAAACTCTTGTCCTGAATAGCCTGCAAACTTAAGTTTAGATTCACATCCAGACTCCTGTGGGGATTAAATTTTAAGTGTAAATTCCAATTTCCAAAGGATTTCCAAAGTATCCAGGTGGCGACCTGAAATCCAGGCTCAAGCACACAGGACATCTCCAACTGGAGCAATGTCTACCAAGACTATTAACCTATTAACACCTCATCCTTCAAAGGAAGCGTCCAGCAGGAGTATGACTATTTTCACATGCATGTACCTCCACCCAAAATGGAGATCTGCTGTGGAAAAAAACAAATACTACAAGGGATGAGAAAAAAACTGTGTATTCTAGGAAGCTCTGTGAACTTCTTCAACTCTGGGTAAAACAAGAATTCCTTCAATTTAACTATGTGAGTGGGGATTAGCAGGGAGTCCCCTGATATACCCCACTGCTAATGGCTTCGGAGAAAGTTTCTCATGACAGCCATAAGCAGAGTCTGCACTAGAAGCTGGCAGGACCATGCAGGAATCACACCCATGCTCCCTGATGTGCCACTTCACACAGTCCACCATGACTCCAGGCTCATTTTTCTAACACCTACCAACAAAAATCGTCAATTCGTGACCAATTTCGGTTTAATAAGATGACAACATTATCTGCTAACAAGCTTCCTTACCTGTTACTCCCCAAACTAGAACTTCTTCCATTAAGATGACAGGATGAAAGAATTTGAGGGTTAACACCAGTGCCTGATAGGCCAGCTCTCCTCCATGGAGCCAGCACAGCAAAGTGACAGAGAAGGTCTAAGTGGCGTTAAATACTTGGAGACAGTAGCACCACACATGATTTACCTCTTTATTGGGAGTTCTTGCTGCACCATTACCCATGAATTACTGAGTTGTTACTCTTATTTCCAATGCTGCTACTTTGACACCCTAATAAAAGAGCGAATTTATGACTCTGAAAGTTTGCTGCGTACTAGATGGAAAAAAACTACAGCTGTGAAATATCAAGATTGAGATTTTAATCATAGAAAAACAGAAAAATGGAAAGAAGGTATTTCTGGAATACTACTATCTTTGCCTTTTCAGGCTTATGTACCTTTACACGTTACTCCCTATAAAGGACTTACTATACATGGCAATTCTTACAGAACTGTAAACGTGGAGAACAGTTCTGCAACTCCCTAATTGCAGGAGAAACTAAATATTTCTACTGTACTTTCATTGAATTCAGGCCGTTTTTCTTGTTTTGGATAAGCACTTTGGGGTTGTGAGTCCGGAATGTGGAAAAAATAAAAGGAACATGCAAAAAAGAAGTGCCTGAAGGGCAACCTTCTTATTGAGACTGTCTGAAACAGTAAGTCATATCTTGTACCATACCACACAGTTAATAAGAAGTGGATTAGTGAAGCCAGTTTGCTACAGAAGCAGTAACTTCTGGGAGAAGAGGCTGCAGTTTACAGTCTCTTACATCTGCAAGGGTTTTGCCCCATGAGGGAATCATACCTGCTGTGTAATCCAGAGTCCTGGTAGGTTTACAACTTCCTAACCAGGAAAGAAAAAAAGGTTTAACTCTTTCCCACATAGAAACTGCTTAGGATATTACTAGATTAAAATATCTATATTGTGAGAAATAGGAAATTAGGCACTTGACCATGAAATTTCACCTACACTTCCTTTTTTATCCTTGCAGGATAATTTCAAAAAGAGTCAGGCTAATCCTCACTGCTCTGGAGTTCCTTAGTCTTGTGAACTTAGTTTAGACCAGTTCTGAGAGTGTCACTGTCCAAGCTCACTGGCAATACCCAAAAGTCAACCTGAGCTCCTGCCTTCTCAAGTAAAACAAATCAGAGATCAAGGCTGTCTGGAGTTAGGTGCCGTGGGGCTATGCTTTCTATTCTCATGTAGTGTAACATTCTGTTGGAAGGAGAAGATAAAAAAAAAAAAAAAGTATACTACCAATCTGGGACCAAGTCAAAAAATTAAAGTCAAAGGACACCAGAAAAATAAGAGCTGCATCTAACTAGCATTTTATTTTTTTTGGTTAGTGAGGACTTACAAGGCTATTCAACTTGATTCCCAGCTGCTGGCTGAGTTAGAAGGAAAAGAGACTGCCGGGAGAAAGGAGGAATTAAACAACCACCTCTCATGGCTGTTCTTTGTCAGAGTAGGTCTCTGCCAGACAAACAGCACATATGTCAGCTCCTTCAGGTCTGCTCTCCATATAGGCCAACTGAAATGAATGGGGTTTTGGCAGAAGTAATGCTACTGTGAGCAAAACTACAAGAATCCACTACTTAGTTTTTTACCCGATGCCCTGCTTTTGAAGAGTTCCCCACACATATACTGAATTCTATTAAACCTAAACCATATACTGAATTCTGTTAAAAATGATCAAAATGATTTCCGTGGATTTGCAGCACCTTTCAAAATCTGAACCTAAAACTGATCTGAATTCTCTCTGGCCCATAATGACAGCCCAAGAACCCTAAACTCACTGCTTAGCAATTTTTGCTTTTACTATTTTGAAGCATGTCTCATGTGCATCTTACAGATTTCTTAGGAAGCCCGATGTAACTAGTGTATTGCAAAAATTACAACTTCCTCTAACTTGCACATCTGTTCTCTTATATATGCAAGATTGCTAACACAGCCCTGGCATAAGAAAGTATAGGCAACAGGAGAATAAGACCTACTGCTGCTAAATCTTAGCTGGAAGGAACACCGAGGAGCAGCAGCACATAGAAACAGCTCATGCACCAGAGCCGGGCCATTTACAGCTCTTGTGTGTAATCCACTTACTTATCTCCTATTTTACAGTTCTCATTTACGTTATGGAAGGGCAGATTGTGGAATGCTACGGTATGGCTTTTCTGGGTATAGTGTCAAAACGTAGCTCCCCAGCACGGAAGTAATTTAGTTGCCAGGATCACTTAAAAGCATATACAACTTCTAAAGGTGAAGAGGAAAGCAATAGGAGAGGAAGAAAGTTTACAGCCAGCACATCGTTTTTTTCTTAGTAAAAAAGACATTCTCTTTGTTTCCCCGTTTAACTAGACTGGGTCAGATTTTCCTCTGGAAGAAAAAGAGGCATGATTTCACTAAATTTGTGGAACTAATCCATTTTATCCCAGCAAAAGATATGTCCCTAGACTCTTGATTTCTGATCCGTGAGAACAAAATAAGGCCCTGTGTGTGATTAAGTAATTAAAAAAAAAGCTACTTTAATGTTCAGTAAATACTGTAAATCTGGTTAAGCTGACAAAACATTACCTTATTTGCAAAAAATGACTCTCATAAGCACTTTCAGTGTTGTCTAAAAGACAGAATTTACTTTCTTTTCCCAGTAAAACTTGCTGACACACTTATACATTGACTTGTTTATTATGCATGTCTATTTTGGGTGCCTATTTTAAAATATTATTCTTAATAGAAGTATTCCAGTTATTTTCTGTTCTTGGTAGATCAATGATCCAGGAAAGGCCCTGAATATGCTGAAAGGCCAGTTATTAGTAACTGTGAATGATTTTCAAAGAGACTGCTAGAAATTGCCACATTTAAATCAAAGAGCCAGGTCCTGACCATCTCCTTGTATCCCTAACAAAGCGTATTAACAAAGCATAAAGATCCGAATTCTGGGTCTTTATTAGTTACTGCTAGCATGCTCAGACCATCTTTAGAGGAGCTTCATAATTCAGGATATTTAATTTATTGTAGTATAATGCAAATAGTGGCAGTTGTCTATCATATCCTTTTCACTGTAACAGAGGTAACACTATCAACTTTATTATGAAACTAATGATATGTTTGGTGTTATATCTAGCAGGCATGGAATGGTCCTGTCCCAAGAAATCTCTCTCAAACACTTTTGTTTCAGTTTTCATAACTGAAAAAGAACATACAGTCCTACCAAAATCAACGGAAATATATATCTAACCAAAACAGTATGGCAAATGTATCACAGCACTTATGTATAATGCATGTATTCAGAATCATGAAAGTTTTGGGCATCAGTATACACAGCCAGTGGCACTTTAGATTTAATTTATTTCCAGAAACATGAAAGGTGTTAAGTTGAATAGCCCATTTTACTCATACTGATATGAGGGGAGTTACCATGTGTGCCAATACAACTAGATTGGGCAACTGCCTACTATGTTGCATGCCTTTGGTTTTGTTTTAATAAATGTGAGAGATGGGAAGATGAGAGGGAAAAAGTAGCTCTCAAGAATGCCTAGTCTTCTCCTTCAACTTGAAATACAAATGAGTTTCTTGCTATTTACTGTAGCAGAAATGTTAGATCTGCATGCACGCCTCCATCCTCCCCATACATAAGTATCACATTATCTAACAATGCAGAATCTATGAACTTCCAAGATTTTAAAGTTTGATATGTAAATTCAAAAATTTCACTCTAAACTGTCCACATACACTGTAAGGTCCAATACTTCTTTTCTTAAACCTCATTAAATAATGTGCTATTATGCAGACAATAACTAATTGCTATACTGATTTTTATAAGCATCCCTGCACCACAAGAGATGTTTCTGTACTCTGAATAGATGATAAGCAATGTTCCTGTTATATCATTTACCTCTTATTTGTACACAAGTCTTTAAGAAACCTATCTTTACCCCTCATGGCTCAACACACATGGTTTGAGTAAAAATGCGTGTGTTGCTGCATTGGGCCTTTCTGAACGGCAGTTGTGACTTCTGGAAGTTGTGACCTTCTCAAAGCAAAAATTCATCTATAAAATCTACTGCATAGATTTTTCTGTGCCCTGCTAAATGTAATACATTCTATTTTTGAGAAAGTATGAAAGCACGTCCATAGCCTAAATGCAGTCAAAACATGTAGTATTTATTTTGGACTGTTTTCGCAATAAGGATGCTAATTTGAGAGACTGGCCATGGCACAAGCAGCACAAGAAAGAAGAAGGAAAGAGTGGTGTGTTACTGACTTGGAGGCCAATTTCTAGTATGCCTTTCAAATAATATACAGCTGGCACATATACATCCTCTTTTGATTTACGAATTGAAGGGCTATAATTTTCCTTTTACGTATTCTTTTGACTTTTTTTCCCACCACCATTACCGCTCCAAGCAAGAAAAGCAAGGAACTTTCAATGACACCTAAATCTATATTGTTTCCTACCATCACCACTCCACCTTTCTCAAACCAAAGCAATTGCAACTTCTGTTTCAAAAGAATCCTTTGTCTAACGTTAACTCTCTCCATATAATGCCAGCCTGTCAAAAGAGCGAACTTCTTTTTATTTTCCTCTTGCTCTGTGAAGCCCAAACATATTATACCATGCACGTTTGAGTGAAGAAAGAATAAAAGGTGAAGCATATGAACGCTTCTGCCCAAACGGCAGGGATACACTTTTAGAGCAGTGTGAAGGGATTTAGATGTGTGACTTCCAATTACCTTAATGGCAGCCATCTGGTTCAATCCCAATGCATCACGCTGAAATCTTACCCCATACTGCATGTAAGTAATGTAGTAATTTGCAACAGGCCATCTCTATTGGTCAAGAGCTAAGAAGGGATATTTTGGAAAAAGAAAAGACTTTGCCTTTATCCTAGCACCAGAATAATTATTGTGCCTGGAACAAAAACCAAGAGAAAGTAACACCAATCTCTCTGCTCTCTTCCCTACCTCTATTTTCACTACAAAAGAGACTCTTCTTGTCAGACACCTGAGAACATATTCAATTTTGCCAGTTCCACAGGGAAAGATACTGTTTCACATAAATTACTCAGTAATTTCAAATAATCCCTGAAACTGGTGTCTCAGATTACAACTTTTTCTCACAGCGTTTGTCCAAGAAACACAGAGCAAACTACATTTGTCAACAGCAGATATGAACTCACCTTATTACAAAGTCATGGCTATCAATCTCCTTTCCACATCCACTGTCCAGGAGGATGCCAGAATTCCCAACAACTGCACAGGTTTTAAATCGCCGATTCTTCATGGGGGAAACCTCGGGGAGGAGGCTGTGCAAGTCCTGCGAGATGTTCAGCGTGCGGCGCCTGTCCAACACGTAATGGATTACGTCCCCTGGCTTGAAGCTGCTTTTGACCACCGAGACATCCCTTTCAGCATCCAAGAACCGAAGGATGTTCTTCCTGTCAGTCAACAGAAAGGCAGAGATAAGACCCAGTACTCAGCCTTCACATGGAGCTGATGTGGCAGTAGCAGCAACCCGAAGTTGAGGGCAGACTGCTTCAGATGGACTAAGGTCATCTCCCAAGCTCTGGAAAAGCTAAAGCAAAGCTGTTAGGGCAGAAATCAAAAGCTTGATTACAATATTACCTATAAACATTACAGTGCATAGAGCTCACCTACTTCATACACATAAAGGCACTGACTGACCTGACTGGCATGATGACTCTAAAACTTAGAGGGAGCATTATTTTTGATTAATATTTAAAAAAAAAAGGACAAAAACAGAGCACAACTGCTTTTTCTAAAACTACATTAGTGAGAAGATGGAGTTTTATGAGCTACAGAATATATGCTTCACTATCCTCTCTCAAAAGTCAGTTTGGTTCAGCAATGACCATGTTTTCCTTTAGATTGTTATTTCACTGCAAGAATAATGTATTTAGCTCAGCTTAAACTTGCTCCTAATTAACTAAAGGCTCAGTCAAAGTTATCCCAATTAACTTGAAATAAGAACACCCTCAGTCTTTCGTACCCATTTAACAAAATCAGCTTAAAACCATGCTGCAAATTGAAGGACTGCAGCTTAGCATGCAGCCTGCCCATTAGCTAAGCACAGAGCAGCACTTCTTGGGAACTCTTATCATCACTGTAAATCAGTTTAGTTCAATCCCTTAGCTTGGGTCTCTGCAATTAAGCATTTAAACAGCTAACCAGGGTTTAGCTGCTCACGATCAAGCTATCAGATAGCACAGATCCAGGGGACGGGGTAATTAAGCACTTGTATGCTCCCAATCCACAGCAAACAGCAGGCAAAGTACATCTGCTTAAATGTCAACGGAGGATGCTAAGTCACAGCAATTTGTACCTGCTTGTGAAGTCTAAGAGGGAGGATTGAGAAAAAAAAAAAAACAAACAAAAAAAACACTCTTTAAATTCACCAGCTCAGACTATTAGAACAGGCATCTTTAAGGCAATGGTTCAGCATGGACTGGCACCTGCATTTAGTCCTTGCAGTTACGAGCCGGAAAGAACCTCAGCTGCCACCACAGGCCCCGTCAGCCAGGGACCATGAGTGGAGGGCCCAGCCTCCACACCACGGTGATATTTTCCACTGGCGTCAGCAGGTGGGAGATCATTTAAAACACAGTGTTTTGTTGAGTAAGAGGATGCTATTTTTACATAATCATTTTTGAGCAGAACTTCCTTAGATGGGACCAAAACAGGAAGAACTGCTAACTAGACACGGCATGGTACTGGGGAACCATCGTGGCCGCAGGCAGAGAGGGCCAAGCCGCAGGGAACCATCCCGGCTGGCATCAGGCTGGGACAGGTGGCGGAAGCCCCTGGAGCCCAGCCGGCCACTGGGGCTGCATTTGGGACCGGCCACTTGCAGCCCCTCGCACCAAGCGCTTGCACTGGGATCAACCTTGCAAGCTGAAGGGGAAGTGAAACACGATAAAAACTTTGTTTTCAAGTATTTCCTCTCTCTTCTTAAGCTATGAGGGAGGAAAGAATAGGGGAAGGCATCTGAGGCTCCCTTCTGCAGCCGCTGCATGGATAAAGCAGCACCAGGGCAAGGATGTTCGTGCCGAGGCTGACAAGGGTCTCCCAGGAGCAAAGCGGAAGGGAGGTTATTCAAACCTCAAGTGCTTAAAGCTTTTGGCAAGTGGCATAAAAGACCAGGAAAGACATTCCTGTAAAGCACAATAAAGCTTCTTCCTCAGCCTGCAAGTTCAAGTGGACTTAAAAGCCCCGTGGGCTTGATAAGCCTTGTTTTGTGGGCACCCTGCAAGAGATGAATATGTAAACAGCTATAAAATGAAAAAGAGACGGAAAGAAGAAATCGACTGATCCAGCAGCATTGGAAACAAATTAAAATATTAAATACCAAGACAAAAGCCACTGTGTGCAGACCCAGGCAGATGCAGCAGGGAGCTCTTTGGGGATCCCCCTCACAGGGACCCTTTCCTGAGCTGCAAAAAGGCAGAAACATGGACAGAACTGTTATTACTTGTGGTAGCAGAGAGGCAACACTGGTGCAGACAGTGTGAGCATCTCCATGTTATTTTAATACACATGAAACTGCATTAGAGAAATAGTGACAAAAAATAAGACAGGGCCTTGGCTTCCTCCATTAACCTGAAGAGGGTAGCTAGCAGGCAGCATTTGCTACGTCTGCTTAGGCTCAGGAAAGCCTTACACTGGGTTTCAAATGGAGATGGCATTAGATTCAGGTAAATGAGCAATCATTAAGAGAGCTGAAATTTCAAAAATGCCTAAGGGATTTATTTTTCCTTAGAACTTTGAGATGGCCAGAAGTCACTGAATCTTAGTATGTTCTGACCTGTCTAAAAGCTTGTTTTTAGCTGAAGCTGTGGGTAGCACATGCAATGGTAAATGTAGGAGCAGGTGTCGGAGGATTTGTGAGAATCCCTGCCCCCGTGCAAGACGTGCAATAACCCTCACATTAAAACATTCTTAATTGGTCCACTTGACCGTGTCTAAATATTTTTAATCCTGGAAGAACTGTGATTCAGTGTGCAGATGTCTGTGCCATTGTTTTAAGTTCCTCTGCTCCCCTGACTCACCCATAGTGCATGGATGTTGGCACTTGCCCTTTCCTCAAGGTGCTAAGGGGAGAACTATACTAAGGGATATGACAAAAACTAAGTGCTAACTTACTCACATTCAGAAATTTCATGGCTCAATTAGAGAAGGGAGGGGAGGACATGATTTTCAGTGACCCTCAAAGCAAAGACGCTGTATGGAAGGAACCTCTGTGAGCACAAACCACACCATGAAATAAACCATTTTTCTGAGGTGGGGCTGAAGTTTTGTTTTTGATGAACAAAACGGCCCCGGGGTGCATCCAGAGCCTGATGTGCGCAGGTGGCCACAGAGGCCAGTGGGGCTGGCTGGGGCCCAGCAGCTGTTTGCAACCTGCTCTGCGACTCTCAGAAACACACTGCAACAAGCTGTGCTTGACCTGGGTTTGTTTTGATAAATAGAAACAGATGTTCAAACTGCTCCAGCGCCGAGTGCAACGCCTGGTTATCTGATGAAGCGTATTTAACAGATACCACCGCCTTTGCATAGCTCTCCAAAAGATATAAATATGTCACCACATTACCTCGGAATAATACATGTTTTCTATTTATACGCACAACAGTCTGCACTACACAACAGTATCGTCCCGTGGCAACCTCTCCCACATCCATCACAGAGCCTCTTGCACTAAGAAAAAACAAACAAATCACTTAAGTATTTGACTTCTAGGAACAAACTTTTGAGTAAGTTTCCAAGCATGTCAGTGCTGGAAAGCCTCACCTCACCCCTCTGCAATCCATTTCCCTGACTCCCTGTCCTCCTGAAGGGCAAACTGGGGTCGGACCCGCTGTACCTGAAGCCCTTCCTGTTCCATGTACCTTGCACATGGAGAACCGACAGTCATCAGCTAATAGAGGTCCTGCACTGCAGCAACAGCCTTCACACACTTGAGGCTAATAAACCCTTTTTTTTTAAATATAATGCATGTTTTTTTAAGACCTCTCTGCCTTTCTGCTGCTCTCCTGTGGACTCTCCCCAAGGGGTTCACACAGACCCTTCCACATTCCAGCGATTTGCCAGCGATTCACCCTGCACCCTACGGAGCCCTGCTGCTGCCCTTCACCCTCTGCCTGGCCTGCAGGAGGCAGCTCAGCTCTGAGTCAGCGAGGAAGACAACTTGGGTGAACACGTGGCACATTAGAACCCACTTTCCTTGAAGAAGTGCTCCAGAAACTACCTTTGGGCCAGAGGAAAACAAACCTCAGGTCAAGCGCTTGGCCCCGTGTACAATCACCCGCCTGTGGCTCCAAGACACCTCGAGGGCAGATTGTGGCTCTGCGCTCCCGCACACTCCGGGCTTACCTTGTTGGTTTTACACGGGCACACTAAAAACACCCGCCTCAAAGTTGCCGTGTTTTGCAACTCTGCTTGCCCTCAGCACCTAGGGAGAAACTCATAGCGAAAACTCAAGCCGCATCCGCAGCCTTGAGCAAGGGGGAGGCGCACAACGTGGTGTGATTAACCATCCTGCCATCCCAGTATTTCCTTCCTACGTGCTCTCTATGTGTATTGATCACAAGGAGGCTTTTAACAAACTGAAACCAGTTAGGACTTTTAAGCATAGTTTTAGCACTTTGTGCTCCTAAACACGTGCTTTATGTGACGATGGGGAGGACTTTTCATGTGCTATCAAAACAGGAGATCAGTGGCTTGTCTTTCTGAAGAACGGCTGAATACGGGAAGGCCAAGAATCACATCTCAAGAATTTATTTGCTCTGTAATATATATAACCAGCCCAATATACAACCAGCCAACATCCAGTGTTTTTACTGAGCACTCCTCCAGATCAACCTGAAGGAGATATCTTGCAACTCTGGTGAACGTTGCACACAAGTTTCCACTTGCCACTCAAGCAAGATGACCAAACATATATTTTTCCTATATTTTTCCTCACTGTGGCCATGCCACAGTCCTCGAGTGGGATCACAACAGGGAAGGAAGGACTTGAAAACCCAGCGTGCTTGGCCACTGCTTAGCACTTGAGGACAAATTACAGCTGCTTCATACCATCTTGCAAGAAAACTAATGACAGCAGTTTGAGCCCTTCTGGGAGGGAAGTCTCTTTTTTTCCTCCTCTAAACAAAACTGTTAACATATTACAAGTTCTCACACTTCTCTGACAGGAATTCTCCACTCATCAAGTTCTCAGCCACATCACAAACAGATAAGCACATCCTAGTCACAAACGGGTTTTTTTTTTTAACTTCATTTTGCCTTCCTGTGATTCAAAACCTTTATCCGCTCCTTCCAACGCAAATACATGTCCCCACTTGATCAAAAGAGGAGGAAAATGAAAATCATGCACTGAAGCCTCGATGGCTGCATTTCATTTCACAGAGACCACAGAGGTGCTGGTACAGCACCAGCTCTGCTCAAGATGCACACGGGTTTGCACCACCTCAGCCACATCTCTGTTCTGAAAGCACAGTCTTGAATGGAATTGAAAATTCCCATTTTCCATAACTTGAAAATCTTCACATTGCCACAGACAATGGAATTTAGATACAAAACCCCATAGAAAGGGGACCCTCTTGCTCTTCATCCCAAGTGACTGAATCATTCAGTCAAGGATCAGGCAAGCAGTCTTCTTTCCTCGGGCAGCAGAATTACTAATTATCCTTAAAAGAAATTGCCAACAATGAGAAGGTATCATCCATTCAAAAAAATTCACTCTCCCACTGGTACAGTCATGATTGTAAGGCAGCAGATTTGCTGCAGGCTCTAGTAATGAACTAACAATATCCACCATCCCCACCTCTGTTATGCAAAGTCTAGCTCTTTCATCCAAGCAGGCACCACCAAAGGGGCTGCTGAACCCACTCAATTGGGTCTTCTGCTCACAAAGTCCATCAGAGCGTCTTGAGAGCCCAGATACCTCGTGGAAGCTCTTTCTCTTCCCAGGGGTCCTGCTTATGGAGCTGTTTCACTCATCGATTCCTAGGACCTGGTCAAGAATTCACTTCCAACAGGAAACAGAAGAGACCTCTGCAGCTGATAAAAAGTGGTCATTAGCCTGAACAAATATAAAATGGCCGGAGTGGACAGGGCAACAAGGCAAATAGCTAAAGACAATGTCCCAGCTACTAAACTGCTAGTCCAGACACAGTACAAATCACAATGCAAAACTCGCTATCACATTTTCTTCACATTTTAAGTTTTTTATTGCAGATGCCAAGCTGAGGTAAGACACAACAGTAGCTGCCATTTTAGGATGATTATAAGTTTTATGAAATGCCTGTGTGCTGTACATTAATGGGTTCACAAATTGTTTCTCCACTGCTAAGAAGTGACAAGGTTTTACACATTATTCAACCAGTGCTAGTTTGGTTTTTTATTATTATGTTTCTCTCTTGTCAGTATTTGCTATGGCAAACCTCACACCACAATTCAAACACTATTCACATTAACAGTTGCAATCACAGCGCATGAATCATCTTCACGATCTACACAGAGCGGGTAACGTACTCTGGAGGACTCAACTGTTAGTCTCAACATAAGAACACTCCAAGGGAATGCTATGTACATTTAAAGTTAGTCCTGATACCTCTACAAGTGTAAAAATATTTACAGTTAAGATGTTTCTCACTGCTGTGACAGGGAAGAAAGTTGTACTTTTGCAAACCTCCTGCAAAAGCGAAAGAAGAACACGTGTTGTTTAGTCAGCACAAGAGTGGGACCCACATTACACAGGGCTGTTTGTGGTTTCTGCAAGGAAAGAAAACATGCCCACCTCCCTTCCCTTGCTGCTGAGGAGCATACCCAAGTGTGTCGTGCATGGAGAGGACCTGCACCGATAGAGCTGTTTCCTTGGTCAATTTTTGGCCCCACATCACATTAATCTAAAATCTTCCATCAGATCAGTCAAAACACCTACGTGTGCCCCGGATCAGCTAGCTGTCCATCAGGATAGCTATCTCACCGCCAAAAGAGACCAAGGTGGCATCTGAGTAAGCTCAACTTCACGCACTCTATTACACAGAAAATCTCTATGCTGACCAAGTGGGATCTTTACTGACAAAACTAGTGTACAGGATTAACGTTTTTCTTCACTGAGACAAAAAAACACCCTTTATTGTGTAGTTTTTAAAAACCACCGAGTAATCAGTCGTGGTGTTTCTAATGAGCACATTTATAAAGTAAGAGAACTTTCTCATCCTCCAACAGGAAGAAGAAAAAGGCTTAATTTTTGAAACTCATAGCTTATGGTAGAGCAAGATGGTATCAACGTAGTAAGAAGCTTAAAAATGCTCAAAGTATTTGAGTATGAGCATTCAAAGTACTCAAAATACTCAAAAGTCAAAAGTGTTTGAGTTTTTTGTCCAAATGAGACTGTTTGCTTTGGAAACAGACAAGAAATGATTATCTCGGAATTATGCCAAACTCCAATTTCTCTCTCAAATTTACCTAAAGAATCACTGCAATACTAGCATTTATTTATTGTTTGCCTTGAGCAACAAAATATATTGTTTTTAAATGGCTCTGAAATATATGATACTTAATTCTTCACCAAAATGGAATGACTGAAAAGAGTTATTATAGGTTTCTGCTTCTCTGAGTAACTTCCAAAACAAATCAATTTACATCAAAAGCAAAGCAGTGCGCTGTTTTATTCTTCCATCAAACCATACCCTACAATTTGCATTTCTGACACTTTTCAAGTTACTATATGTCCACCTTAAACTGTCAGTTACAGACACATAAATCTTAAATATTGTTATTGATGTTGGAATTCTACTTCTTTTCCCTAGATTACCTTCGGGAGCAGTTTAGCTTTTTCAACAATCACATACAAGTCAGACAGGCCACTCTGCACCAGCATCTTGGGAGCAACAACAGCCCTGGCGTGCTCCTCTGCTGCATTTTAGGGTGGGAGATGGGGGTTCTCTGGCACAAAGCCCAGGTGCCAGGGGCACAGCTGGACCCCGGGATCCCTCATTCCAGAACTAACCAGAGTTTGGGACCATGGAGCACACCCTTGAGCTTGCTCGGCTCCTCGGATAGAGCCACTGGCTTCAGAGCATTGGTGGTAGAAAGTGTTGGAAAGTATTGCTGCTTTTCTCCTTCCCATTGCAGGGGGGCTGTGCTGCCTCTGCCATTGGTCAAGAACTCCAAGAATTTCAAGAATTACAACTGCTTCACAGATAGCTTTCATTACAGCTTTGTAACATGCAAGTCATTCCCCAGCTACCACTATCTTCTACTTGCTTTGCAAGGAAAAACATAGAAGAGGAGGCCTAAACCCAGTAGCCTCCTTTTCAGACAGGCCATGCCTATCACACACAGAAACATCACCTTTTTAAGGATTTCCTAAACTGCTCTCTGATTGATAGAAAATCAAAGAAAATCAAAATCAAAATCAGAGTGATATAAAAAATACATTTTAAATAGATCAAATTCCTACCCAGCTGTAAAACAGTGCTCAGACTCAGAAGTTCAAAAATTCATCCTGCTATGCCTTTGCTGCTGGAAAATAAGTACTTCTCTATCACCTTGCATGGGGCACAACGGGCTCAGCCCTCCGTCCTGCTAATGCAATCCACAGCCTTTGCACCCCTGACACCCTCCTCAGATGGGGATGACAAGTAGTAGTTGTTCTGATGTTCGGGTGAAACAAAATTTTAATGTCACTCCTCTGAACTTTGCCTTTGTGTCTGCTGCTACGAGGACCTGAGACGACTCCTGGCCTCCACGGTTAAGGGATGGAGAACCGCACTTGGTGGAAGCGGCACCAACGTCGTGTAGAATAGTCATTCATGTCCAGGGTAGGGACCATACACCCAACAGCCCCTCTCTGGGCCTCTAGATCTAGGTCATCTCTCTAAGCTCTCTTTTCAGAGAACAGAGAAATACAGGTACTTTCAAGATATTTACATCTGTCCTACTTTAGGCAGCTAGAGAAGGATGAGATGAGATTGTGTCCTAAAAGCACCAATTTCTCATCACCAACTGGAAAAAACACGAGACAACCAGCTCAAGGCAGACAAACATAATGTAGACATTGTTCTCGAGAGACAGACTGACATTACGGGATGAAAAGATGTTATTTATTCTCAGGAAAAACAACCTTACTTCAGAGCTTGAGGTCATTCAGTTGCATTTAACACTGTACCTAGGCCAGCACAAAATTATAAAACATTCAATCTGCAAGAGTGAATAAAAATGATAAAAGTTTTCCAGACCAGAGGAATTACAGGCAAAAGTAGCATGGAAAGAACTTTAAGGCACTCACCTTATCTCCAGTACCAATGAGGAATTGATTTTCCAACCTTCTACAGAGTGCTGGAAGATTGAGGAGCCACCCTTTCGAGTTATTTTATCAGAGCTATTGATCATTGATCTACTCAAACTCAGCTCACCATCTCTGCAATGCAACACAGAAAAGACACAGTTATGTTAAGGCTGGTTCTAGTTTGAAGTAATTCAGATGGCAAGCACCAGGGATACTGTCTTTTCATACACAACAAAATGTAGCAATTAATTCCCTTCTCACCCACTCCATTCACCTAATGAAATGAACTACACCCTGTAGTTTATCTAAGGAGATCTGTATCTAATACTTTAATATTTGATCTATTTTCTTTTTATAGTTTTATTACAATAAACAAAAATCAGACATATACTGAGGCAAACCTGGTCTGACTTACTTTCTTACGGCTTGGAGTTTACTTACTTACAGTTTGGAGTTTATTGTGATTTTTGTTTATTGTAATAAAATTATAAAAAGAAAATAGCTCTAATACTGAAAGTTTGGGACTTAGGAGTGTACAATCTGTCTCACACATATACTGAGGCAAACCTGGTCTGACTTACTTTCTTATGGCTTGGAGTTTACTTACCTACAGATTGTACACTCCTAAGTCCCAAACTCTCAGTATTAGAGCTAGGAATTAAGACTTAACTCTCACTCCTTCTTCCGGCAGTTTCTCACATTATACAGCAACACTCTCATTACCTCTCATTGCCTCCTAACAGCATATCAGCCCACAGGGCCACAAAAGTCTAACAGGAAAGCCGAAACTCTGCAAGCAGGTCTCATGTCTTAGATCTAAAATCTGTTCTATCTCCATATGTTCAACCATACTGTTTCCATTTATACATCAGAGCAACATTCAGCTCTCTGAGTTCAAACATAGCTGTTTAATCCATAATTGTTTAATATATCACACTCCTTGGGTATAGCATCCGACCATGCAGGATGTCTCACATCTGAGATGCACAGCACAGTAATACAGAGAAATCTCTTGGTCTGTTAAGAAAGAGAAGCTTTCCCAGAAATTCTTCTACTACCTTCACCTGACTTGCAAATAGGATTTCTGACCAGCAGACATCTGACCACCAAAATGGGGCAGGAAAGCTGTTTCGTTACAGTCTCCAAAAGAGACCACAGGCTTTCTAGGGAAATTTTGGTTTGCCTGGTTCTCCAAGTGCTTAGAGCACAACGTGATCCTGCTCCATTGCAAGCGCTGCTGCAATGCTGTTACAGTAGATAAAAGTATTAACGTTTGGTAAATTATGCAGCAGATTAAGCTAGAACTAAGCTGCAACGGGACATTAACAAGCTTAAATGAACAAAACTGGTACCTAGTGCTCTGCAAAGAGCATTGTGACTGCAAAAGCTCCTGCAAGTGGCAAGTCATTTTACTCGAGAATTCTAACAAGATTTTTACATTTCATTCATTTTAAAAAATAGTGACAAATAAAAACGCACATACACACGCACAACGACTAGCCTCCGCACGTCCCTCCATCACCCCAGTCGCAGCGGGGACCCGCTCGCAGCTGACTCAGAGCTACGAGTGCCACCTACTGAACAGCCAGCCCCGCCAGGCAGCGCGGAGCAGGGCCGGAGCAGGGGTCCCACCACTCCTGCTCCCGCCAGCTCCGCCACCGGATGGGCACCTGCTGCCAGAGTCCCCACGCTGCAAAACCATTTCATAGTCACTTTTCAAGGTGCTTATTTTCCTATGCAGTGAGCAAGTTCACTGCTGTTTTCGTTTGCACAACTGTTAGGAATAGGTTTCTTGCCTGTATTCTCCTGCAGAAGGTCAGAGCGTAGGCACCCAATGGAAAATTTATCAAATGCATCAGACGAAGCTCTCAGCACAGAAGAGCTTCAGAAATGGCTCTAGTTGAGGCTGAGCAAAAAGTTTCTTATCGGACACTTTAACAGGGAAGCAAGTGACGGAATTTAGCAACAAATTATATTCCAAGCAGCTAAAATACTCAAGCATTTGAAATGTGGATGCCTCAAGTATTCACAATTTACATCTGTTAGGAACTTTGCATAAGGTAGGGAAAAACCATCCTAAGTTATCTCATCATGAACTGAAAGAAGGTCCTAAGCACTTTGTGTTAAAGCTCTACTAAGGACATGAAGATGTTTGCTTACACGCTCCTCTCACTTTTAGTAATAACATTATTTTAGATGAAAATTAAGCTAAGAGATGCAAAGAAAAACTCCATTTACACACACACACACACACACACACACACACACACAAAAAGTCTTCAAGTACGTGTGAAACAAACCGGGAGCACTTTGCATCTTCTAGAACTGCAGAAAATCTTGCTGATGTCAATAACACAACTGCTGCTGCTAAAAGTGATGGCAACTTGTGGCTTACGGTGCCAACCTCAACTCTGAACTACCTTGCTTTGGTGACCAACCAGACCACCATAAAAAGGCTGTATTGTACCCTGAAAACAGTTCATTAAGTATAAAAAAAGAAGATCTTTGGGCTTTAGAAAGCATACTTTCTATCAGCAGGATATAATGCAGTTTAAGATCATATTCCATGTAACACATGTGCTTTGTTCATTGCACAACCATGCATGGGACAGCATAGACCAGGAAATAAAGAACCATATGCTTTTACAGCCTGAGAGATTTTGCCATAAAAAGCATAAGATATTTAAGGTGCACAAGATGCAACAACATGAAACAAACTGACTTCGTATCCCTGTGCATCCCACCAGCACCAGCCAAGGTTCCCAGTCCTTTGGCTGGAAGCGCCGCACACAAAGTTTCACGGACGTGGGGACGCCCGGCCATCCCTGACCAGCCGGGCTGCAGCCCCGCCAGCAGCACGCACAGCTACGCCCGGACCCGCTTATTTTACCTCAGGTAACATTAAAGCACTGGTTCTTCATATACCTTGTATCTTTCATATACCTTGCAGCCTTGTAGATATTGGCAAACACAACATACCATAGGCTGGAGGTGTCATCTGGATTTTTTTTTTTTTCCCAAATATCAACCATTCATCTGTGGATCGTTTGAGCCATGTCTGAGATGCAGGACCGCATACACTGAAATATGGGTCCCTACACCTACTGCTACCGCCGTTCCCGCCGCGCCGCTCCGCACCCGCGCTCCCGGCACAGCAGCAGCCCCGCGGCTGCGCGCGGAGCCCCGCGTGGCAGGAAGCCCAACTTCTTCCCGGGATAGCTGCGAGTTCGGGAGAGGAAAGCGAGGAGAGCGGCTCATGGAGAGGCTCCGCGCCCGCTCCATGCGAAGGGAAAGGAAGGGGGCAATCCCGCGGCCGCCGGCACCGCCCCACGGGGCGCGCAACTTCGCGGCGCTCCGGGACAAAACTTGCGCGGCGGCTCCGCGCCGGCCCGCCAACGGGGGGTGTTTGGGTGCCTGGGGGGGTGTCGCGCCCCGCGTGCGCGCCGCCGCGCCGCGCGCTCACCCGGGCAGCGGGGCCTCCTGGCGCTCCTCGGGGCGCGCGATCTCCTTTGTCTTGTAGACGATGAGGAGGATGCTGATGGTGCACGCCGTCCAGCGCTTCCGCACCGCGCGCATGGCGCCCGCCGCCGCCCCTCGCCTTTGTCTGCTGCCCGCGCCGCGCGCGCGGAGCAGCGGCGAAGGTTTA
>NW_020455588.1:3299488-3376977 GCF_003342845.1 Nothoprocta perdicaria
GCGAGGCCACGCCCCCTGGGGCGCGCCCGGGGGAGATGCACGTCTCGTCCTCAGCGCCTTGCAGACCTCATAGGGCGACCTGGGGTAGTCGTGGGGCAACCCCGAAATTGGCCCAATGCAACCCAAACTAGTCCCAATGCAACCGATCTACTGCAACCCCAAATGGTCCTGGTGCAACCTGAAGTAGTTCTGGTGTAACCCAAAATAGTCCCGGTGCAACCTGAAATTGATCTGCAACCTGAAATATTCCTGGTGCCGCTTTATAAGGAGATGCCAAGATCACCCCTCTTGGCTCAGCCGCCCTCGGAGTGCCCTTGCCTGTCTCTCTCCACTGACAGGTCCCCTGGTGCCATGGCAGAGCCAGCCTCAGCATCTCAGTGCCCCCCTGTTGTCACAGGGAGCCAAGAGCCTCAGTGACAAAGGCCACGTGGTGCTGGTGCCCCCCCCCGCTTAGACGACAAGAGCCATGGAGGGCAGCACTATCCCTAGGGCACGTTTGGTCCCCGTGTCTTCCCCTTCTGCACCCTCAGTACCAGGAGCTTCACAGGAACCTGCAGGAAAATCTGGAGCTGGGAGGGGATTTTTCTTGTTCAGGAGAAAGGCAGGAAAAGAAAGGCGCAAGAAGAAAGGAAAGGTCAAAGAACTCCTTGAGTGCGTCATGGAAAGGTTTAATGCAGCCACAGTGGAGAGGAACAGAAACTATTTTAATACCATTGTACTGTGCAACCAGCCCTGCTGAATACCCAGGAAACTTTTGTATTTTATGTTTTCTCCTTCAGGGTATTTACCAACAGGAGATGACCAAAATGCATAAAGAGACTCCATATATGGAGCCCTCCCCTATATGACCTTATTCTCTGGCTCTCCAAGGTACCCCAGGAATAGCCAGAAGCAAAGAGTGTATAGGTATATCGCACATACATAGCACAATTAAACCAGGTGCTGTATTTCATTTGTAAAGACAAAGTTTATTACAACCCAAAATGAGTTTACTGCATAAAGAATTTAAACGTTCATATCTAGTACTTCACTAATTCCTTTAATTACCTTTCTTTAATGTATCATCAACAGCACTTCATAACTCTAACAAGCTATCCAAATTATGCCTTGAAATGATTTCTTCTTTCTTACACAATCTGATGATATTTAAATAACAAACAGAGCTTATATCAAATAATATGGTTTATTTTATATGAATTAAAGACATGGTTTAGCTCTGAGAACCCAGAAACACGATCAGTAAATCCTATTTCATGGCAGCTGGTGATGACAGTAAAATTTCTTTCATAAAGGAGTGGTGGAGGAGCACAAACGTGAATAATACAAATAACCATGCATTTAAGCAGTTCAAATTTCAGAGCGCTAATTAGTTCCTACGGCAAAGAGTTCTTGAAAGGGCTGCATTTCATGCTGATGGAAGTAGCTAGAGACTGGAAACATTTACATTTGCTAAAACATATCACCATATAAAGTCTTTCTGGCGTTAAATATATTTCATGTTATGGAGGGGTGCCCAGAAAGTATCTTCTGACTTAATTCTGTTCTCGTTATCACTGTAGGTAGAGAAACCCTGGACGAGATTGCCTGGGGAAGCCATTAGGAGCAAGCTACACAAATCTTTCGATTCTCAACTCAAGGTAGAACTCTTCAGGTCCCTTCTAACTCTGTTCGTTTTCCAATGATTTTAATTTCAATTTGTTCTACTTGCAGTTAAATACAGGTCTTTGGTTCTTACATACCAGCTTTTAACAGGAGACTCAATACTGTGAAAGGGTTACGTATTTGTACGTGCTTCTCCTTCAGGAATAGGTTTGGATAGTGCTTTATTCTTGCACTTCCTTATCACTTGGCATCCAATGCAACATATTTTATAGCATTAACTATTCTAGTTTGGTTGCATAAAAGAAACACCAGTTAAAACGATGAATGATTCTTCAGGAAGTATTTAAGTACTGATGATACTCAGATCTCTTCACAGAGACATCCTTCAATATTTTCATTGATAACTCCAGCAAAGATATCAGACATGCCCATTGTTTGCTTAATGCCAGTGTGCACAAAACACTATTACTTGGCAAAAGAAATAATCTTACAGCCTATACCTGAATTTCTTCTGTGCTTCTATTTAGCATTATCCATACATACTTCCGTTAAAGTAGTTTTCTCCTTGATACGTTATCCACTTGTCACTGTAGTAGAAGCATAGTCCTGTATTATATTTTTAGCATTAGCGGCATTTCAAACAGCAGCATTGCCAATACATCAGCACTATAATGCAATGGCTCTGCTCGAAGCAGCAGAATTAAAAATGAGGCAGTAAACTGCATTTTTTGTGTAGTTATATCACTGTATAGGGCTCAAGGTTTGGGCTGCTGATGCTTGAATTTATCTTGATGCTCAGAGGCACAGAAAGCAGGTCAGAATCTGTATTCACATTGCACGCCCACTTCCCTTTCCTTTTTCTTCTTTTTTTTTTTTTTCTTTTTGCAACTGACATGCAATGATGACTTATTGTTTGCAATTGCCTCACAGAACAGCCACAGGATCAATAATGTGGAGACAATTGCAATAAGCTTACATAAATCTCTCAGCAGCTTCTTTCTATGTGTGATAGACGGAGAACTTTTTTTCTCTAAAAGAAATGCTACAGTAATTCCTTAGAAAGCATTAGGACTAAATCCCAATGAAGCCATATGCTCTTTTTTACCTTCTTTAGTGCAGTCGTGTAGTTATCCACTGCCCAAGTCCCCAGATGGAGTTGCAGTGCAGCAGCAAGGAAGGATGCTTAATTTAGGAACATGCACTATTGTGGTTACTGCTTCACAGGTTTCCCTGATCCAGGAACACTTTTATATGGCACTAAAATATAAACCAGATTAACATTTCAAGCAGAATGATCATGCAGAGAGAGGCCAACCTAAAAGAAGGATAAAAGAGCAGACATTATCAGTTGTCGTGATTTTATCCTTATTTCTGTGACATAGGTTATTGCAAATGTCCCATAAGCCTTGGTGATAAACATGCAAATTTTCTGCTAACTCAAAAATGGCTATCAGCTATTATGCCTTTCAGGAAGGCTAAAACCACAGTGCTCTAAATCAAAATGGCTATGATATTCCTAGCGGCTGCATGCATGAAATCAAATAATGGTGAGCACCACTTCCCATATTTTGTTTTCAGTGAGACTCAAGACAGTCTGCCTTCAGGGAAAATGATCATACTCCACATTTTATAATTGGGATGAACAGAAAAAAAAAGGAAATAGAAATAAGAATGAGAGAACACTGGAGATAGAGAAAAAGAGAGAAAGGGAGAGAAAGAGAGAGAGAAAAGAGAAGAAAAAGGAAGAGAGAAAGTGAACGAGAGAGAGAAGAAAAAACAGAGAGGAGAGGAGAGGAGAGGAGAGGAGAGGAGAGGAGAGGAGAGGAGAGGAGAAAGAGAATGAAAACAGAATAAATATTTGTGTGGAGAGATTAAAGAGATTGGGAATTGATAGGGAGGCAAACAGTTACATATCAGGTCCAGTAAACTCAATGGTAGAGAAACTGAGTCAAGAATGAGACATGAGACCATTTGCATGGAAGAGTGTGATTTATTCAGACCACATGAAAAGCTGAGGTTGAGAAATACACACAGTTGTATTTGTCTTTTTGTTTAGATTTGTCCTAGCCAAATTTAAAATAGATATATTTTTAAAGGAAGAACAGAATAGTTGCCTTATATTGCCCTGAAATCTATGTTTCCCATTTTGGTGCGGACCCAGCACTCTTCTGGAGTCCTCACCCTTGTAGAACGTATATCATTGCTCAGCTAGGAGCTGCTTTATTTAAAAGTTTCTTATTTGGTCAAATGAATAAAACTCAAGAGGATTCTCTTGCAAACTTGCAGTTCAGCAGCATGTAAATTACAAATACAAATAAAGCATAACTAGATCAAAGCATAACTAGATCAGTGATTACATCTCCAGAAAACATTTCTCCCTCCCATCTCACCAAACCTGCAGCAACTCACTTGGTAACAGGAGAAACACTTTAAACAAGTTGGTGCTTCCAGGTCAGGGAAGAATTTCTGGTTAGCAGCTGGAGCTAATCAAGAAAACTTTCACTCCTGTCCAGTCCCTGAGACTCTCATGAGTCATGAGAAAATGCGGAGAGTTTGAGAGGCCTGTGCATAGCTTCGTAGGACACTAAGGACCTGTCCACAATGTAGCTGGCAGGGTGAAGAGGAACCACTGCCATGTATTAGCGTTGGGATAATCCTGATGTTTGGTAATTGCAGCGAAGCTCAGGTCCAAAGTACAGCTGTATGTCCTGGGATATGTGTAACTTGGTTGCCATGAGTCTGCTCCGTCGTGAAGATAGCTCCAGACTCATGATCCCAGCAGGAACATCCATCATCCTGGTCTGAAGTTTCACTTCATGACCAGAGGCAGTAGGTGAACACAAGACAGGAAATCACCTTCCTCACTGGAGCCAAGTCATGTAGTCAGAGAGCAAGTCATGTAGTCATGTAGAAGCACAGCAGCTGCCAGACCACCAACAGGAACCAGTCCAGTTCTTAGTGCAGGTTGGAAGTTAAAGGCAGAAGCTGAAGGCACATAATCATACTGGCTTTGCACATAATAATATCGACCTTGTATGGTGGAAATTCCTTTTTTTTTTCTTTTTCCTAAGTGACTAATCACAGTTATAAAAGCAAGGGAGATGCAATATTAAGTGACTTTTTCATTTATTTGAAAGGCTATACTTTAGTGTCATTTATTTATAACACTTCATAATTCACTACTGCATGCAGAGCAATATATTTTCTAAACACATTACAGTGAAAAGATAATACAGGACATTACTGCAGGAATCTTCCATGTCTGAGAACTGGAAAGAGATTTTCTTTTTCTCCTGAATATGGTACATGGATTTGGGAGATTATAGTATATTTTAATAATTGTGAATGGTCTCTCAGTGAGAACTACCATTTTACTAATAGCTCCTGGCATGACACCCACCTAGGTACTATAGATTTGGACCTAAGGAAAGAAGCTTTTTGTCTGAATTCATGACTGCAACAGGAGCCACTCAATCTTTGGGAACCAACTCCCATTTTTATTATTACTATTTTCAATTTCGCTTAATTTAATGGTGGTTAAACTGGATATAGATACATATGACAAAACTGCCTGACTTTTATTGTTCTGTGATAAGAAAAGTGCACAAAAGAGCTTCCCACCTGCCTTCAGCTACGTTTTGTTACTTATCTCTGTTTGACAGTAACACTTAGAGGCATTTAGCAAGATCAAGACTAGAGCTGCTCATGAATTTTTTGACAAATGTTTTCTTTTTTTCTCATCAGAAAACTGTAATTCAGCAACACTTTTATGGAAGTTTCAACAAAGGGAATTGTTCTCCACATCTGAAAGTGTATTTCTGGTCTGTGGGAAAGGTCAGACTTAGCAAGAACGTAGTCCGTTCCGTGCTCACCTGGCGTCCACAGGATTTGGACTCAAATCCCTGTCAGAGAAGATTCTTTGGCATCGTCAGCACTGTCTTCATCAGCGGCTTATAGACCCTGCTTGGGCAGATGAGCAAGCAAGCCCTCCTTGCTGCCAAGGAGCTAGGCTGCCTCGCACTAATCTCATATTTGCTCTAGATAGGAGCAGGTGGGCAAGCTGGTACTGTGTAATTGCTGATAGACACACTGAGTTTGCAGCACACTTTTTGCTGTGGAAACCTGCTTGGGAAGCTTACTCTCAGCCTGTGTTGCTGTGATCAAATTTGCTTTTAACCACTGCATTTAGTAGTAGTTTCACTGTATGATTTAAAAAAAAAAAAAAAAAAAAAAAAAGAGGCCAATTCCATATCCCAGTGTTGCAGTCAGGGCAAAACCCCTGGTCTACCATATTGCAAACAAGGTCTTTAAGCACTGAACTCTTCAGAGCAAGTCATTCCCTCGAAAGGGCAATAATCTCCCTGGTCCATAATATCCAAATGTCCCATAGGCCAATGGGCAAACATATGAAGCAGGGCTAAGACTGAGTATCTGACCCCATTGAAGGAACTGCTCAAATTTGGATTGACTTCTGTAGGGTAGGAGAGCACTCTGGCTCCCTTGGCCCCCAGTCCTGAACTCTGCTCAAAATAGGAAGCCACTAATTGTAGTATTAAATTATAGTATTAAGCAATATAACTAATTTTACTGAAATACATTGCATTAAATATTTTCTCTAAGGCTAAGAAGTTAAAAAGTGACAAAATGTATAGATGTATTCCATAGAAATAGCATTAATAATGTAATCTGATTACTTGTGGCCTGCTCAAAAAACATATAGTGTGAAAGATGATTTTTTTCCACATTTTGATGACTCAGGAAAAGCATAGAAAATTTTAACTGGTCACAGTAATAGAAGTCCTTTAGAAGCTTTTTAATCTTAAGACTTATTCATCTGAGGAAATGTAAGTACTGTATCTACTTCAGAGACTTTTTCTGTTGGCTCTTAAAAATATAATTTTCATTAAATGAAAGCCAAAGAAGTTTTTATTTTTGTGGAGAATACCTTAGCTTTTAGAGTTCTTTAAAGCAAATTATGTCACAAAATCAAATGCAGGTATTTTTGATGGAAAGGAATAACACAATAAATATCTTTTATAGTTCAGAGGAAGGCTGTGAAAAGCAAATTTGATTTACCAGGCTTATAACACATTGTGAACTTTCGCATTTAAACTAAAGGAATGCTTGATTTTGAAATCATTGTTTTAGCCTTGCCTGAAATAATATGCTATGTTAAGGAAAAATATGTATACACGCATGTAAAGTGCAATATGTTAAAAGATGTAAATATGCTCTAATTACCCATGAAGGATAAATGTGAGAGTGAAGTGCTTGAACAGGAAAGGGCCACCTACCTGGGCAGAATCCTCACAGCAGATTTTTATGAGACTGTTTTGGATGACTGGAGAGTGGGAAGGTCTATCTTTGAGCTAGGCTGGACAAAAGCAAAACATAATTAATCTAGACCCCCTCTCATAAACAGGTCATTTGCAATGATTGTGCTCAGCTGCCGCTGAATTCCTGTAGCCTGGTTGTATGCTCCCAGCGAAGGGTTTGCACAGTGCAAAGCTCAGATGTGCCAACTCTAGCTCCGTGCTTCCTCTCCACCTCCTGTCCTCCAAATAAAAACATGCCAAGGGGATGGAAGAGGAGGTGCATGAGAGATGTGCTCAGTCCTCCCCAGCAGCAACTGGAAATTGCTCCAGGGCTGGGTCCTATGAGCCCCAGTGCCGGTGCCAGGCACAGAAATATTCTGTGCTCGCAGGAGCAAGGGCTTGCTGAGCCCGTTGGCAGTGATAATGCACCACTTATGGGGAGCTCCAGTGGGCACTGGCTTCCCAAACAGAAATAGCTTAAAATTTTATAGGGTATTACAAGAGTCTCCCTCAATCTGAGCGTGTTGACATTCAGGTCGTGTAAAAAGTTCTTGCTACAAAGAGGCTTTAGCTGCTCCTTTCTCAGAGTCTTTATCTGGACAGTTTGGTGCTTGCTATATCTCAGATCTAGGACTTCTCTCTGTGTTTCTGTTAACATCTCAAATGATTAAGATTTGAACTGTATATCTTGAAAAATAGCATTATTTTGGGGCTCTTTTTGCAATTCATCTTTATCATTCTCAAGAAAAGGTGTGTTTATTAACAGAAAACTGCAGCTTTCCAGACTGGGGGAAAAAGCGAGCTGCTGATGAATAAGTCCAGGTTTGCTGCAAGGCCTCCATACTCCTTGTTAGGTTAACTTTTCTCCCATGTGCACTGTTCTTTTGTGTTTTCTTGTGAAACTGTATAGGATAGTCCAAAAAGCAATCTGAGGAGATGGAATATCACTCCAGTCTCCCAACGTCACTCCAGTCTTCAAAAAGGGCAAGAGGGAGGAGCCGGGCAATTACAGGCCGGTCAGCCTCACCTCTGTCCCTGGAAAGGTGATGGAGCAGTTGATCCTAGAGAGAATCTCCAGGCATATGGAGGAGAAGAAGCTGCTGAGGAGCAGTCAGCATGGATTCACCAAGGGGAAGTCATGTCTGACGAACCTCATAGCCTTCTATGATGGGATGACAGGCTGGCTGGACGAGGGGAGAGCTGTGGATGTTGTCTACCTTGACTTCAGCAAGGCTTTTGACACCGTCTCCCATAATATCCTCATACGGAAGCTCTGGGAGAGTGGACTAGACGAGTGCACGGTGCGGTGGATCGAGGGCTGGCTGGATGGCAGAGCTCAGAGGGTGGTGATAAATGGGGCCGAGTCCAGTTGGAGGCCTGTGGCCAGTGGTGTCCCCCAGGGGTCAGTGCTGGGCCCGGTGCTGTTCAACTTGTTTATCAATGACCTGGACGAGGGCACGGAATGCACCCTGAGTAAGTTTGCAGATGACACCAAGCTGGGTGGAGTGGCCGACACTCCGGAGGGCTGTGCTGCCATCTAGAGGGACCTGGACAGGCTGGAGAGTTGGGCAGAGAGGAACCTCATGAGGTTCAATAAGGACAAGTGCAGGGTCCTGCACCTGGGGAGGAATAACCCCAGGCACCAGTACAGATTAGGGGTCAACCTGCTGGAAAGCAGCTCCACGGAGAGGGACCTGAGAGTCCAGGTTGACCAAGTTAACCATGAGGCAGCAGTGCCCTCGTGGCCAAGAAGGCCAATGGCATCCTGGCTGCATCCTGGAGGATGTTGGCAGCAGGTCAAGGGAGGTGATTCTGCCCCTCCACTCAGCTCTGATGAGGCCGCACCTGGAGTATTGGGGGCAGTTCTGGGCTCCCCAGTACAGGAGGGACGTGTTGCTTCTGGAGAGGGTCCAGAGAAGAGCAACTAAGATGATTAAGGGAATGGAACATCTCTCATACAAGGAGAGGCTGAGTGAGCTGGGCCTGTTTTCTTTGGAGAAGAGAAGGCTCAGAGGGGATCTGATTAACATGTATAAGTTCAGGAAGGGAGAATGCAGGGAGGAAGGGGACAAGCTCTTCTCATTGGTGGCCAGTGATAGGACCCTCGTAATGGGCATAAGCTGAAGCACACGAAGTTCCGTCTCCAGGTGAGGAGGAACTTCTTTCCTGTGAGGGTGCTAGAGCAGTGGAACAGGCTGCCCAGGGAGGTTGTGGAGTCTCCTTGTCTGGAGGTCTTCCAAACCCGCCTGGATGCCACTCTGTGCCACATGCTTTAGGTGTGCCTACTTGAGCGGGAAGGTTGGACTAGATCATCTCTAGAGGCCCCTTCCAACCTTGAATATTCTATGATTCTGTGATTCTGTGAATATCTCAAGATAAAACCTTGTTGCATGTTCTTACATGTGTTTTTTCTGCAGCATATGTGCCCCAACACAAACAGCTTTTTTTTGTCCTCAGCAGATACAGCCTTCTCCTGCACATTGATAATACTTTTGGTTCTGTGTGCAGTTTGTTTGTTTTCCTCAAATCTAGGGAATTACCCACTGTACTGTTTATTTATTTATTTATGTATTCTGCTTTATGGCAAAGTAAGTTTTTCTAATGATTTGCCGAATGTCACTTGGTCACTTTCATCTTTACAGTTTGCCTTGCTGAAGGCTCCCTACATGCTGGAAAATGTCTGCAAACTTCTGCCAAATTAATTTGATCCCTTACTGCTCAAGCAAGAGTACCTGTTTCATGAGGTGAAGCTTTTGCAACCACGCTGAGCTCAACAGCTTTCTTTTTCAGTCCTGCACTTAAGCGTACTTCTCATTCTCAAACGCCATCAGGGAGATGAAAGTAGAAGTGAAAAATCTTGCATTTTGGGTTGCTGTGCAGTTGTCATTCCTTTTACCCACACTACAGATGCTCTATAGGGGGTAGCCACCAGCTAGCCAACTAGCCAAATTCTGCAACACAGCTTTTCTTGCCCCTTTTTAACATGGGTCAGGCATTGCCCTGGCTTCCACTGGTTGCTGCAGCCTGTGCAGCTTCATCTTCTGTCTCATTTACATTTTTTCATTGGGTTTTATTATTTATGGTGATTTGAATGTGCAGTCTCTGTCTTAAAGTGTGATTTATTCTTGTCTTAAAGTTTCTTCTTGGGCTAGGAGGTTTGGTTCTGCCCATTTGTTTTTAAATGGCTTGCTCCATAGTCCAACTCCTGTCATGCCTATAAGGAAGGACTCATTTTAATCAAGACTGCAAGACTTCCTCCTCTGCAGTTTCACTCATTTTGCACTTCCCTGTTAAAAACTATGACTTTTGGATATTTTATTTTCCTATAAAATACAACAGCCTCCCAGGTTCTGTGGCAGGCCTTGAGCATACGTTATGTGAAGTCTCCACTTCAGTCCATCCCCTACAAGTTCCAGAAGGCTTTTGCTGAGCTGGCCTGACCACCTGTCCTCTCCATCGGGCAATGCCATTCCTCAGGGAATGCTCTCCCATAGGCACCCAGCACTCACTGACAGCCCACAGCAGCATTGAATTTATTCATGCAGTGCCAGAAACCCCACAGCCTCTCTGTAGTGCAACTTGTGCCTTGGTAGTACATCCTTCCTCACAGCAGCAGCCAGCAAAGTGAATGTCCAGGCTACTTCTCTCTTCTTCTAAGAAATGGAAGAGACATAAGGAAACACAGCTTCTTGACCTTTGAAACTTCCTTTTATCCTTCAGTGATGTCCTCAAATGGCCAAAGAAGGCCGTCTCTTAAGCGTCTTTCTCACCAAGTTGCCAGTGAGGAGTTTTCCAAGAGAAGACGTTTAAGTGAAGATGTTTCATAAATAGCAGGGGTAACATCTTGTCACAAGACATTTGACTAAGTCCAGGAAATTCAAATTTTCCCTCCTGCCCTCCACTGCATATGCCGAACTTGCATTACCTGGCTTGAGAAATAGAGTAAACACTTAGCAAAACCGAAATAAAGCCCAAAAGTTCCTCCTACTTCTGTCAGTCTGAGTCTCTGTAGAGCTTTTGTTTCCTTCTCGAAGCAAATCACAGGGTAGAAAAATCAGATATGTGAAATCATCCACCTCTGAAAGCCTCAAAATCTATTATGTTTTCCCCTGCAAGTAGAAAAAAATGCTAGACAAATTTATTCAAAATTTAAATTTTTTTTATGCCTTAAGGGGAAAATTACCAGGTGCCCTGGCTAACTGCAGACTCATCTTTTTCTAGGTCTGCAACAAAGCTAAGTCCTATGAATTCGGATATGTAAGTCAGAAACGAGTCCGTAACTACATTTTGTGGAACATAAAGACCACGTGTAAAGCTAGCATGCCTTGACCTGCAAAGCCCAGGGAACATCTCCGGGGCCAGGGAAAACTGGGCTTCCCAAATGTTTTTGCTAGTGAGCAGCAGCAGCAGAGAGCTCCACCTAATCAAAATTAGATACCATAGAATGAAAAATACAAGACTTTTGCGAAACATTAAAATACTTTTGTCATATTCTTTTTAACTCCAGGCATATGTGTTGCATTAAAACGATGCATATGCCTGCAGATGAGCTCATCTCCAAGTACTTCTGGACTCAGAAGTGCTCTGGATTTAACAGAGCCAACACTGAAAGTTCTCCTTTTCCTGAACACATTTTTGCTTTTTTGGTAGTAGGCTGAGCTATTTTATCACTCAGCACTTCATAATGTTTTAACATTTTAAGACAAAATAATAGTTTGCTAGAACAGAGTCCATTCAAGTACTTTTTTGATATAAATCAAGTACTTAGAGATATAAATCCACTTGCTATACAAAAGACTGAGGACAAAACCTGATTTGAAAAGAGATCTTGTTTTGGGAACTATCCTATGCTAAATAATCTTTACTATGTCAATACGTTTGGTATAGGCAAAAACTTAAATCCATCCTCTTGATATGTAAGATTTTTACATATAGTAAAGCACAGATTTGCTTTTTTTTACTATTGGTCAAGATCAAAATTTAATCCAAGTTTAATTGTAATAGCAGATATGGATGGAACATCTAACATCTAACCACTTCCATTTTTCGGTCTTGTGCTTTAGCCTTCTCAGGGACAAATCTTAAAGCTTTATCAGTTTAAAGACAACTGGATTTATTTAACTAAAATAATGAGAGGGAAGAATATACTACCTCTCACCTGCACATGTACAATATCTATTAAAGAGGGTTTTTTTAAGCAAACAAACAAATAAACAAGCAAACAAGCTTCTTCCCTTCCTTAGGGAAGAAGCAGTATCTTACCTCTAGCATTGGATGAGCAACATATATATGGACATGTAAACATTTACCAGACCCTGCAATTAGGTTTTCTCTCCTGACCAGTGCTTGCAAACGTATTATACAGTGATTCCTGTCTCAATATCCAACATGTTTTTCTGCTGTTTATAGCTGAGGTATGAACAGTAGGACAGCTACTGTATCCTCTTGCACTTCAAAGTGATGCACAAGGCACTTCTTTAGGGAAGACCTTACCACACTTTATAGTCAGCAGAGAAAGCATCAGACCATTTTTACCTTCAGTATAGGGTGTCTAGTATGCAAATTTCTCAGGAGAAAAATAGCAAGAATATAAAGGGAGACAACCCCAAGCATGACACTGCAATACAGAGTGGACTATATTTCCTCTGCATTGCTTTAGAAATTGCATTTGTTATAATTTGCTTGTATTTTAGATAGGATTTTTTTTTTTAAATTACACGAAGGTTGGAAGGATTTCAGACTAAAGCACCCTTTTAGGATACCGCCTAATTCTTACAGCTATTATTTGTATATTTTTATATGTTTTCTTCAGCCTCATTCTACTTTTTGGATACGCTTAAGAACAGATGGGGATGTTTTTAAAAACGCGCGATTTATTCACAATCTAAAATTACTAACAGGGTGCATATGTGATCTTACATTTATAGAAATAAATATAGATTAAAACGAAGTGCCAAATTTAGGAGATTTCTGGAGTCTGCTAAAAGCTATGCTCAAGGCAGTGTGTCTGAGAAGAGTAATACATCTAACGCATAGCCTAAAATAGGTAGGAGATTGCAGTCATCTCATATTATTTTCAAAGGCTGTGCTTATTAAAGGAAGGAATTAGGGACAGACAGGATTCACTCTTACAGTGCAGACAAGTAAACAGCTTGCTATATTAGTCTTATGGAAAAGTTTTGCGAAGTTGTTGGATTCATCCAGAGAGAAGTCAATGTACCGAAGCAGAAGGAGGCTGGCTTAGTCTGTGCCTGCTCCTAGCACAACATCCACATTTGGTAGGGCCAGTCCATATCACAGTTGGATTTGATCCTAGTGCTGTCCTAAGCACCCACTGATCAGGCAGAGCCACCTTGTTGTGCTGTGGAGTTTGAGCCTGGATTAAAGGCTGGAGAATGCTGGTGCACTTTTATTTTAGCAGAAATTCTAACCTTGTTTCTAAAGTAATCTACTTGTGTCAATCCCATCACCTAATTACGGCCTTAAAAGGGAAAACTACAAAACTACAGTGCATGTGTTGGTGGTGCAGCAATGGGATATTTACAAGTACAAGTCCTAGAGAGCTGAGTTCAACTTCAGCAGCTATCAAGATCACAAAAGCAGATGTAGGTTGGGAAAGCCAGGGCTTTCGTTTTAGAAACTCCAGCAAATCACCAATTGACGACCCACTACAAAATACTACTAATATTACCAAAGAATTACAAGGCAGCAGGAAACTGGTATCACCCTGAAACCCACAGCAAAACTCACTACTCGGCATTCTGTTTGAACATGAAAATATTTTCTGTGAAAATATTCTCTGAAAATATCTACTTTTAAAGTGTGAGACCTTAAAAAAAAAAGAGGAGGAAGAAAAGAGATCATTTTCTTCCTAGTAGGAGAATAAACCATAAAACATGAAAATGTACATCTGGGTGAACTTTAAGGTTTAGAGATGGCTAGCATGCAGAGTCTAAATAAAATGTTTAAACATTTGAAAGTTTGGATGGTGCTGATGAAAGTAACAATAAAATCCTTTCTATATCTACCATGCACTTTTTTCAATGTATTCATAAAGTGTTTTGCGTTCTTGTTAGACTGTATATTGTTGCTTTTTATTTTTAATATAGAATATTGATTATTTGTACAAACTTTGGCCTTTGTCCTAAATGACCTAACATAAAGCATCATTTGCATAAAGTCTTCTGAACTGAGATGCTCTTTTGAGTCAGGACCAGAAATGAGAGAAAATAAAAATTGAATAGTTGAATCCTTTGATATTCTACTCCTCCCAGCTTTCCATAACCCATAAATTAATAATTTGTGGGCTGACAATAATGATTTGCCATATATAGCAATGTTATATTACTATTCGAAAAGATATACAGTTCTGCACGTGTTTTTTTTTTCAGAACTCTGAAGTAGTAAAACAGGTAAGAGAGAAGTGTCTCTCACCCTTTGCCTGCTTCAGTTGTCTAATAATTAAAAAAGAAAAAAAAAGAAAGAAATTCCAATCTATTTTTAATCAAGGAGTCACTGAACTGGTAAGATGTCTGGTAGCTCACCTCATCCAGACACTACCTAATTTTTGATGTTCCAAAACAGAAGAAAAAGGAAAAAGAAGTTTTAAAAAATTAAAAATGCAGCAGAAACTTTTGAGGCCACTAATAAACTTCATCTGATATGTAAATTTCATATTAAGCTTTACTTCCTTTCTTGGAAAGAAAAGTTATCTATGATACCATATGTCCTATAAATCTCTCCTCCATTTCTGTGCTAAAAACGCGGTAAGTTGTTTCTTCCCTTCATGCTGTAAAGCTAGAAGCACGTCAATGTGTATGCTGCAAATGGAACAAAAGGGTTATTTTAAACCTTAGCCGAGAATCAGAAATAAAGCTAGCAATGACATTTCAACCATGAAGTGTATTTCAGGAGTGCACTATAAAACCAAATATGAAACTAAGTTTCTGCTTGCAGTAAAGTTAATATACCAGTACTTTGGTCTGGAACATGAGTAAAACAGGCCAATTGTGTTTGAATTTGCCAGGGCCTCAATTATTCCTAGCCATTATTTTAACAAATCCCAAAGGGCAGAGCTGCTAAGGATGGAATAAAATTGCTGAGATGCAGTTTGCCTCCCATTTATGTGAAAATAATACCAACTTTGCTGAAGTCTTTCGAATTATACCATGACAAAACAGTATATTGAAGTATCAGCTGAGTGATTTTAAACACAGTCTTGGGTCCAGGAGAAAGTTTATAACACAAAGAGGCCAAACATATTTAGTTTGATGGAGCCTCTGGAGCCTGTCTGTGCTGGCTGTTTACTGCTCTCACCATTATCAAGATTTTCCCCACACGGCCTAAATCTCACAATGAGTCAGTCAGACCTCTGTACACCAGCCCCAGACAATCTGAAAACACTTAACTTTGCCAAAGCACCCTCTTGTGTCTCCTCTGACTGCTCTGGGTAGGGTTCTCACTCCTCTGTCTCCAGTATTATCCGGCCTCATCGCTTGCACACAGTTAGAAAAGAGAAACAAATAGTTACCACACATAAAATAACTCTCCGGGACTGGGCTGTATTAACACTGGATAAATAACCATGGGTTCTGCTGCTTGTAGCTCCCTTTGAGACAGTGCAGGTGCTTATCAGTTTCTGCTCTACTCTTAGCTCCAAAGAGATCTGGGGTTGTTTGAGTCTTCCCACTAATGAACGCTTTAGCAAAACTGAGATTCATCCTCATGGCTTACCGAGTTAACTGTGTATAAAGAGATATTTTTAACTTCATAACAATACTTCTTATATATCTTACACGAGTCTCATTTTAAAAACCGCATTTACTTCCATGACAGTGAAGCATAAAGGGATTGAGTGCAGTAAAGCATCTGTTTGAGTGCTGCAATTTGAGAGGACGCATAGTCATGACACAAGTTAATTGCTTTACTTTCATATAACAACATGTCATAAAGTTAATGCATTCCAGTTAATACTCTCTTTACACTTTCATTGAAAGTTGCTACTAAAGGAGCATGACATGCATATCGAACAATAAAGACATTCCTGTCTGGAGCTTGGGGCCATGTAAGTTATAACAGCTAGAGCTAGTCAAAAATATTTCAGTGGGAAAAGGCAACTTCAATGCAATTTGCACAAAAATCATATTTTCCATGGGGAAAATTACCAAACATTATCAGTCAAAATTTAGAGAATTCCTTTTTGGAAATGTTACTGTATTGTCTGCTGAGAATCTTTATTTGCCTTCGGTCGCTGCATTCATATCCCACAGGATCATGATTTTTTTCACTCAGACGCTGCCTTCATGATGCCATGTTTTTTTTTATACCTTTGTCACTGTGAGACAGCCTGAAAGTCTTTTTTTTTTCTTAGTTCCTAATCGATGTAGACAATATTAAAAGAGAAAAAATAATCTAGAAAAAAGATAATCTACAAGGACTTTCAATGATAGAGTAACTCTCAAATGGCTTTTTTATTTTCAGTCCTAGGTCAAAAATTAGGATGTTCATTTGCTTGGCAAATAGATGATATTTTCTGCATTAGCAAATCATTTACTAAGGGAATCCAAGTAGCTGAAAATCTGAAAAGCTGAAAGTATAGCAATCTATTAATTAGAAACAAACGGTATCCAGAAATCACACTGAAATTAAATTTCCAAATAATCAAAATACAGTTCAAGAAAATAAGGACTGATAATCCCATGAATCAACAGGTAGGGGGAAAGAGAAAAAAGAGAAAAATTCTCCAGCTAGGAGGTGGAGTGGAAGGCCAAGAGACCATCTTAATAAAAGTTGAACTCTAGAGAGATGAGAAAAAAGATGGTCATTGTATTTGTTGGACTGATGAGCCTTAATAAAAACAACAACAAAAAATTACTTAATAGAGGAAAGACAAACACTACAGTTAGATTTCTGGAACGTGAAATCAATGTGTGCAAGCAGGGGAAGAATAAAAGAGAAAAATAATGTCGATGTTCTTAAAATAAATGAATGCAGTGAGACAGAAGATGAAAAACGAAATGAAAAATAATAATGTATTTGCAAAGGTAAGATGGCTTCCTCTTAGAGGAAACATCAGTAATTATGATTTCCAAAGGAGAAAAATTACTTATGGTCTAGGAGGTGGTAAACAGCTTAATGGTTTTAGGCTGGGTCTAAGCCATGAAACTAATGACGTTACGTACAAAACAGCTATAATCATGCGATTGCTTGTCAATTTAAAAAATGCCTCTCAAGCTCAAACTGACCATTTTGTGTATAAAAATGGCAGGCGTTAATGTCAAGCCTAGGGAGTGCAGCGGAGGAGAATATAATGGGGAAATGCAATGTGAATTATCCCAGCAAGGATGCCAGCAGCAGGACAGAAGCATGTCAGATGTCAGCTTGTCCCTGAAAGACAGCGTCCCACAGGGACAGATGGGTGTTCCCTGTTTGTCCCAGGACAAACGTGATCATGTAATCCTGGATAAAGACACAGACCAGCTTTGCATTCTCCATTATCTCCAAAAACCTGCATGCAAAGATCAGTGTTGTGAAACACTTCCCAGTTCACTCAAGAGCAGACTGGTACGTTATTGTATTTCAGAGAGAAAAATTTATGTGCTGACAGCTGTATATTTATGTATATTAACTACGTAGTTGTATAGTTGCTTGTAAATGCAGAAGTGAGTGAACAGTTTAATAAGAACATTGGTGCTAACCGCAGCGTGAGACTATCATTTCTCCTATTTCTGTCTGCCATTAACTTCATTGTGAAGAAAAAGGCTGACAGTTACAAAACAAACAGGAAATGGCTTAAAAATATATGTACTTTATGCACTTTAAAAGGACTAAAGAACTTTTATGCTGTTACATGCTCCTATTATACCTGCCCACGCTTTCTCTCATAATGAAGTTAATGTCTCTGCCATGCATTAGGGGTGAAAGTATGTAACCTTGAATAGTAAATCAAAATTTACATTTCCCTGTTGTCATAACTCTGAAGTGATAGCTCTACCAGACTTTAAGCAAAGATTGGTCATCACCCCAAAACTGTGTACTCAATAATGATAACCTTAGCATCCTTCAGTGGAAACACGGTATTAGCAGCCAAATGAACACAACAGCTGAGTCAATCCCCATACTCAGCAGTAATTGCGTGCTAGTGGAGCTATCCAAAACAATGTAACAAACCAATAGCTGTTTTCAACTTATGTAGTCAACAACTTGTTTGGTCATCAAAAAGCTACAAATTAGAGGCAAAATTACATGTATATAATCTCAATTTAAGTACTAGTTCTAAGCTAAGACACAGAAATGAAAGCTGGTCATCCAAAAGGCACTAACAGACATCTAGTTGCCAGGATGGCTAATACTACATTTAGAAAGAATGCATTTTCAACACATACTAATATTAGAGAATGCAATATTTCCTTCTTTCTAAACTACATAGAAAATGAAAAGGCAAGTATATTCGGGATTTATTAAGATTATAGTATGAGTATCAGAAGGGCAGCTAGGAGAATATGTGAATCGAGACGACAGAAAATCTCATTATATTCAGCAATATTTAGAGAGCTGAAAACTTATGAAGCCAACAATGGGGAAGAGATGTATAGAACTGTCCAGAGTGGATAGGTCCAGCTGAACCTCATTTGTGCCATAAATGACAGCATGAATGCACAGAAAAGATTCAAATTCTTTTTCTGTTATCTTGTTTATCTAATCTGCATTCATCAACTCTCAGACTTTATAATGAAAAATAAACTGAAGCCTACTGTTCCAGTCAATACTGCATGCACAAACACATCCAAATTGGAATTCAAACATGCCATGACAGATCATTTGCAGAGGCGCAGATGGATGCTTTGAAATATTCCTCAGGTGTGACCAGCACCTCACCATAGTTTCATTATTTGGGCAATTTCAAAGGAATTGTGCTGATTTACAGTAGCTGGTCATGGACTTTATTTCACAGAGTCTTCTCCTGTATTTTCCTGCAGATAATAAAAGAAAAAAAAAAAAGGGGGCAAACAAAAAAAAAAAGAAAAAAAAGGAATGAAATAAAATGCATAACTAAGGCCTATCTTAACTAACTAACTTTCCAACAGGAGGAAGTTGGAAGAAAAGGAGGTAAACGTGAAAGTCTATTTTTATTTCAACCTTTCCAGGTTGGCAATTCCTCCTTTGGCGCTGAGACAGCATCAGCACTGATTGTCCACATATGTGAATGTACCAAAGAGTCACAGAAAATACTTCATTTCAAAACTATGCAGAGGGGCAAGAAACTTGGAAGCACTGTTCCTGTGAATATTAGTGGAGTTGACCATGACTTTATGGACTTATGTTTAAAGGACAGCGATGCACAGAAAAAAATATATTTTCTTTCCTTTAGCATTGCTGTATATAAGGACTGTTATATTGATTCAGAGCACAGGTCTGACACCATGCCTTTAACACTGGCCAGCAGTGTCTGCTTAAGAAGACTGTCTAAGGCAAGCCCAGAGTGATCCATCTCCTGGCATGCCTTCCCAGAAATCAATGGCTTCATGACATCCCCAATCAAATGCTTGTATTCAGTAGCCCCCACGGACCTATCTTCCACTAATTAGTCTGTCTAATCTTTTTTGAATTCATTTATACTTTTGGCCTCTACAACCTTCTGTGGAAATTAATTCAACAGTTTAATTAAGCACACTGTGAAAAAGCATTTCCCCTTAAAAATAAGAAGCCCAGAAAAGCCTCCTGCTGGCGCATTTCAGTGGGTACCTGCCAGATTTTGTGCTAAAAGGGGCAATGACTGGTCTGTATTTGCCTTCTTCCTAACATACTTAATTTTGCAGAGATCTATCAGATGCTGGTTTTGTCTCTGCTTTTCCAGACTGGAGACCTACCCAAATTAGCCTCTTCTCCTGTAACAGGCATCCCATAGCTTCAGTTATCCTGGCTATCCTGCTACATATTTCTACTTGGTATTTTTGAGAGGATGTTACAAAGCCTGTATACGCTATTCAAGATGTGACTAGCATAGTGAAATATTCTGTTTATTTATTTATGTTTTCCTTATATTTCTTAGCTTTCTGGAGTGAGCTCTGAACTGTACGCTCTCTCTCCATAACCTCTTTTTGACTGCCAAAAGTGACCTTTAATTTGGAGTTCATCACTGTCAAACTGTAGACCAACCTGCTTTTCCTTATGTTCCTTCCTCGCTAACGCTGCATTTCATTTGCCGCGTTATCACCTAGTCAGCTGGCACCTACTTGGAGGCAATTTTTGTTTTGACTGCTCTGAAGAATTTTGAAGCGGCAGCCAGCTCTGCCAGCCCTTGCTTTGCCTCCTGTAAACATCCTACGTGAGTGGGCTGAAATGTCAGAGATACGTGGGACAGTCACCAGGGAACCTCTTTCTGTGAAGACTGACTGTGCATTTCCAAATTTAAAATAACTCCCAATCAGTTATTAATACACCTTTTTATCCTTTGAAAATTAGTTACTGTCTTTGGTGCTGGATACATTAACATTTACCTGGACGTAGGAGTAGTATATTCTCCACGACATCCTTAATTGCATAATCACTGCCTGCTTCAAAAGAATCCTCCTAGACTTGTAAACTGTAACTTTCCCCTGCAGAAAAACAAGTCAATTTTATTATGATTATAATTTTTTCCCCTGTCCTCTTTTTTTTTTTTTTTTTTGGTAATACTTCCCCCAAATTGCCTGGTATGGAAAACAGACTTTATAATGTGTTGCTCCATTGGTCATCCTAAAGTCCTTTGAAGGTGAATAACTTTCAAGGTGAATACAACTTTATTTTTGTTTTTGTTCTAGAAATGAGGCTGAGTGAAGAAATATAGTTACACACTTCGTTAAATAATTCTGCCATTTCAGATTTGAGTTTCTTTAACACTTTTGAGTGACTCTTCCCCCTCTCAGCACTGTGAATTCATTACTATGTTATTTCACTGGGGGGGATCTACACTACACCATATATTCTTCTATTGGCAGTTCAGTTTGAGACACCCCCTTAGGCTCATTCATCATCAAAGTAGTTCCTGTGTGGGAACTTCCAAGGCAGGTCTCTAGATTTTTCAAATATAGATGAGAATTTGAACATCTTCTCCCTCTGCCTCCTCCTTTTAACTTATCCTTGTCTGAGTGCAGAAACATGGTGAGACCACGTAGCCTGGGATATCCAAAAATGCAACGGCATCTCTTAGCATGCTTTTGCAGAAGACAACTCACTCCGAGTTGTGCTGTTGGCCAGTGCTCCTGGTCAGTGAAAAGCTGAGGGAACAAATCCTGCATTCCCCTAATCCCCACATTGTATAGGTTTGAAATGTTCTGTAAGGAAAGAAAGAGAGAGTTGCAGCTTCTGGAGGACAGCAAGGAAAATTCTGGTCCTTCTTCCACAGAAGAGAAATGAAATCTTAGTGATACCTTATGTCTTCAAAAACAGGTAAGCTCTTAGCTGAGCCAACAGCCTAAAGCAGAATAACTCACTGCCCACAATGTCAACAAGCAAGCCTAAAATAAAAGAGTCTTTCAAGATATCAGCATAGTCAGAGAGATGAATATACTAGTTACTTTAAAATGGACCTAAACTCGCTTCCTCATTCATCAAATCTGGCAAATCAAACACAGACAGGCCCAAGAAGAGGGTTAAGGATCATTGCCAAAATGGCTTTGTATCTATCAAAGAGAATTGAAACAGTCTCACATTCAGCTCAGGGCTCTCTAAGCATACAAATGAAATAACATAGAGGGAAAAAAAAAGAAATGGAAATAGAAAAGGAGCAAGTCAAATTATCTGTCATGAATAAGTCTGCTCTAGGGCCTTCTATTCAATTTACGGAGTAGTCTTAACCAGCAATGTCAATACTAAGTTTTCATTTATTACCAGGACTCCTTTGCAGGTGGTGATTTTTACATTTTACTGTCCATGCAAATAAAGGCTAGACAGCATCTGATCCTTACTCTACACAATTATATTTGTATAAATCTTGCAAGGTCTTAATATTCTCTTCCAGTAATAAACACTATTCATTTTAATATCTGCACGATGGATTATTTACATACAAAAGTTCTATTAGAAATAAACAGACAGTGCTCATGTAAAAGCCCACTCCAGTAACAATCAACCAAAAAATTATCAGACAGAAATCTATGATAATGCAAAATCTAGGATGTAACATCAAATGTAGGTTTATTTTGATTTGGAAAGAATCTATTCCCTATACCAGGAAAAAAATATTTATAGTATATTCTGCAAAGTAAATTTTGCAGAAAACAATATAACATTGATATTTCAAAACAAACTTTTTATATTATTTTATGCTTGTGTGTGTCTATATATATGCACTCACATACAAATTGGCTATATACGTATATAATACATATGGCATTTTAATTTTTTTGAACAAAAAAGACCCCAAATTCCCACAGCCTTTTTACATTAAATAACTCATTTGTATTTTAAAAAGTGCTTATTAATCTTGGTAAGAGAAGCACATCCACTTAAATATAACAAAACAGATTTTTGCAAAAAAAATCTCAAAAATAATGCACTTCAGAGATACAAGAAAGCATTGAAGACATGAGCCTAAACAGTATATCTGCAGTATGTTAGAAACATAAAGGTTAAAATTTTTTAAACTGACCTTTTCTACATTACTTTGGAGCAAGAGTACAACTTGCTTCAGTGAGAAACTCCTAAGTTATTTCAGTGTTTCGAAAAATTACACCAAAATATCTATGCACTTTATCTTTTTTTCCTTTCCCCAGCCCTTCAAGAACAGTCATTTTTACTTACATTTGTTTGTTTGTTTGTTTGTTTTTCATTCAACCTCAAATTTAAGCCAGTTTTATCCAATTTTCTGAACTAAGCATGTAATGCTTTCCCACTACCCGCCATCCAGCACCTTGTGGACATTTATTTTTGGTCTCCATAACCTCTGGCTTTGTCTGAGGATTGAATGCACATTCATAAGAGTATAAAGGCACAAATCTATTAAAATTAACAAATTGGTGGAGAATGGCAACACATTTCCCTTTGTGTTCCCTCATAGGAGCCAAGATCCCTTTTGTAGCTGCAACCTGGCTTAGGGTTTCCAAAGGAGAGCAGGTAAGGCAGGCGCTTCCGACAGGTTTATGATGCATGAAGAAATTGTTTAAACTAAGCAAAACATCAGGTAAGCACATTCCCCCTCGTGTTAAACATTAACACCATTTGCAGGCCGATGCCCATTTTTATAGTGACATAGAGATTTATTTTTTGTAAAGCAGATTGCAATCTCACAGCCTGTGCTCAAGTTTGATTTCATTCTGTCACTAAAATGAGTAAAGTGTGACTGTTTTCTGTCTGCTTTCTTATTTCCCTGCTGGTTCTCACACCTTCACAAGTTAAAAATTTAGCTAATGTTTTCCATGTTTATAGGAGCTCCCAAAAAAACTGGCATCGGTGGCAAAGAGGACAAAGAAACAGAGGCAGCAGCTATGAGGGAGATCCCCTGCAGTGCTGATATGCAATGTATTTGAAAAGAGATAAGAAACACATTTTTAAAAGGACTTCACATTTAATTTCCCTCCAACCCAAATCACACTGGGATGACTTTTAGATAAAGAAATCAAAGCCCACTCCATTATTTGGCAATGGGAAAAAAGAGTTCTGAACAAAAGCTCCTTCAGTGACTCCAGTTTACTGGTCAGAAATTTGAAGAGTAATGATTTATGACATCTTATGACATTCAATATGACATTTAAAGAAACACTGAATGTCATTCCCTGTACTCTTCATTTCATGTATGTTAATAAAAGTTGCCCGTGCTCTAAAAGAATCCCCATCTTCTGAATAATTCATTCTTTTTTTTTGGAAGGGTGGGGTGGGTAAAGTGTGAATAAAGCAGTTTTTCTCTTGTCTAGGCCCATCAGAGTATAGTTACATCCCTGCCTCTGACAGAGCAGTAATGCAATAATGAAGATACCAAGGCTTTTGGTAGTAGCTATGCTAAGCATCACTTAGATCAGGGTAAGCCAAATAAGTGGCAATGTTACCTGCTTCCCGACAACCTTGTTTCACTACCTTTATAACCTGTAGTGGCCACAGCAGAAAATCTCCACTACCAGAGGGGAAAAATGTTGAAATAATATTATTGCTGGTGAAAGAATATTATTGTTATTGCAAAGGTAGGCACTCAAAATTTAACACATTAGCTTATTTTTCTTCATTTAGTCCCCATATTTAGTCCAAACTGTGTTAGGATATGCAAAAATATATGTATTTTAATTATAATAATTATAATATTGTAAATAATAATTAATTTTTATAATTCTCATTAATATTGTCTCTTTCTATATAAAATGTGTATGCGTGTATAGATATATACATATAGATGTGCATACACACACCACACACACACACACCACAGCAGTTTCAGGGAGGGCTATTAATGCCCCACAGAGCATAGTTTGAACAGCTCTTTAAGTGAACCTTATATGTTATGAACTCCAGATGAAGTAGGAGGCCCTGTGGAAAATAAGGTCTGTATGCTCAATCAGCTGATTTAAGATTCCATAGTCAATATTCATTCTTTTATTTTCTAACTTTCAAATAGCTCATTCTGAAACCTCATTAATGCTCTTTTAACATTTTGTGTTTGTTTAATAAGCAAGCATACTATAAATGCACTAGTTACACTAAAGACATGCGAGCTTGAGAAAAGGCATATGATAAACCACATTTGCACACTATAATTGTAATTTAAATTACCTAGCTTGCTGCATACTTAGTTCCAGTAAAGATGCTTGTTTCTTTTAATTATTTCAAGATATGAGACTACATAAGCAGTAGTTACAACAGAATTCATGCATTATATATAAATCTATACCTATTCAGCCAAAGAAACCTGGATAAGTTAAGCCTGCTTACCCACACTGTAAAATAAAATTCATTTTATTTAAACAAAAGATTTACTGACAAATTTAGTTAAATGTATTCAATAGTGCCAGAAAGCAAGTGAAGGTAATAATTTGCGTTAAATTAAAATGCATTAGTTTTTGAGGAAAGAAAAACCTTGCAAAGCAACAGGATTTAACATAGAGGCAGAAATACTTCTAAGATGCCTTTCATAAAATCCTTTCAAGGCACTGCATATAAAAAGCAATAAATGTTTCCTTACTAAATCAGCCTCTAGCTTCACAGCTGAAATCTTAAGCAAACAAAAAATTTGGACCATATTGTCCCATAAAATATCAAACAATACCTTCTACTGATGTGCTCTGTAAAGTGTGATAGCATAGTACCCTTCCTATTCTGAAAGTATTTTTACACCCAATTCAATCATTTTCAGCAACTGAATCACAGGCAAAGAGATCTCAACAGGAAAAGATTATTGTGTCACAAAAAGGATCAAATGTAAAAGGAAAAATCACAAATCACAAATCACAGAACAATAGAGCACAGTCAATTTCCAGGTCCCTTACAGTGGCATAAAAATGGAATAACCACCCTGGTCATTACAGATACTTTAAGTCATTACTTATTTTCACAACACATTTCAAAATGGATCAAATTTTAGTTCTTTAATTGAGCAAAACTTACTGAAGAAAATGGGTGGTGGTAGTCAGCAGACTAAAAAGTACTAAATGATCAAATTCAGATTTCTCACTTTATGCCCATCTTCATATTTTTTTTTCCATTCTAGAGCATAAAGATACTTAAAAATATCTCATGAAATAGAGCTTCAAAAAAGCCCAAATTTTCACATTGCAATTGATTTTATTTCAAAATATTTTCAGATTGTTGTTTTGCAGCCTTAAGGATGCACAAGATATTTTGGCTACAAGAATTTGTAGCCATTGAATTGCATCATGATTACCTAACAATATATCAATTTTTCAGCAAATATTTTCTATGTAGCTTTGGTAAAGACAAAATATAAACTTAATGTTCTTCTGTACATTGAAAGACTTTTTTGGATGCATAAAATGATATCTGAAATGGTCCTGTTTACCTTTGATACTTGTCCTAGACTAACTTATTCTTTATTAGATGAGATCTTCAATTCCAGCAGAGAGACATTTTTCCACTGTGCAACCTCTCCTGGTATAATCTTCTCTGAGAAATATGTAAAAGAGCTGTAATCACAAGAAAGGTATTTGTGTGAAGGAATGTCACCCTCTCAGTCAGCATGACTCATATCTTCCCATGTATTGACCCCAAAAAGGACAGCAAATGCTTGTAGCATTGCAGAACCCGCAAGAGACGAGCACAGTGAGCCAATTCCATTTTCTCAGCACTTCAGATTAATACAGCAGGCCAATTTTAATGCTGATGTGCATTGACATAGTTCCTTTAATTTCAGTAAAAATGGGTCAATTTACAGCAGCTGAAGAATGGTGCCAGAATTATTAGAATACTTAAGCAAGAATGATGCAAGCAGAAGAGACCCCTAGACTGTTAAGTGAGAATTAGAAAGCCGTTATGGCTTAGAGCTTCCAAAGACACAAAGGTTTTGCTCTCCTACCTACCACTCAAGCACAACCGTTCACGTCAAAGAGCTTGCCCTGGGGGTCGGTTGGTTGGTTGTGTGGTCTGTTCCGTGCGCGCAAACGCTCCATTTCAGTCTCCTCATCCTCTTGACATCAGGGTTTTCAACAAGCAGTCTTAGAAGACAACCCTTTTCTCCAGCTCCATGAACGCTGGACTTACACATCCTAGAAACATCTCAGTGCTGGAGATGAAACAAGAGCCACTCTGGAAGGACCACCAAGCTGTTAATTTAAGTGGAAGCTGTTTGTGATCCACATACTAGAAATGTCTCTTTCAAAGAAGAGTGTGGGAATCATCTATTTCGGTGGTGCTATTGTGATTGGCTTTCCATAGGCAAGAAACCTCTTTCCTACAGTGCCTTCTTTTTAGAGCCTTCACACAGGAAGAGAGCTCTGGACAAAACTCACCTCAGGGAGATGAGATTGTGCACTCCTGGCTGTTGGGATAGCCCTCTAACAGTATTACGTCCCTTTGACAAATTCTCTTGCTAAAACTAAGCTATGCTTGGACTAATTGCTTGGACTGCACATGAAATCACACTTTGAAATCACACTTTGAAAACTCAGAGTTTCAAAATGAAGAAAAATAACAGATTTTTAACAAATATAATTGAGTGTCAAAAATTTGTTCTTGACTTTACCTCTAGTTTTTCTGACTCCTAGGAAAGATTTTGCTGCTTAAACATTTTATATAGATGAGATGCAATTTTCTTTTTATGAAATATTCTCAGTACACCTTTAGTCCTACTTCTGACCTCATTCACTTTTAAACTCTCCTTCCTACATTTAGTGCACTAGGAATTTTATTCTACTGAAGTCTATGGAAGACTCAAAAGCAAGCAGGAAGAGGGAGAATCCAGTGAACAGGGGTAAAAATTTAGAGGACATGTCTGCTGCTCACTCTGGTCATAAAGACCACAGAATTGGGTTGTGGCGGGCTGCAGAATGATGGTTTTGAAGTTCTTCCAATAGAAAAATGGCTTAGGTTTTAAATAATTAAATAAAAACTGAGTTCTGTATGCAGTGATTTGGCTTGGCTTGATAATACAGGAGTTTCACAAGAAGATGAAAAGTTATTGGATTTTTTTTGAGGTCTCAAGTGGAAAGAAAACCCACAGAAATTCCAATACTTTATACTGAAAACTCACAATGTATTCTATTCAATTTTTAATGCCTTTCACCAAACTAAAGATTTCTGAAAGATCAGTCTCATGAACTAAATATGCACTGAATTACAACAAAGCTAAGTATCATGTTCATTTATCAACACATTTAAGAGGTTCAACTCAAGTTCATATTAATCAGGCTGCTTTTGAACCACCATCCAAGATTTTCCTCCTCACTAAATTCCTTCTAGTATTATTTACATAAAACTAAATGAATTTATATACTTTGAGAAGCTACTCAAGCCTATTTTGGCTCCATCACAGTGCTTTGTGCTCAGATGTTCTTTATTTTTGCAAATGCAGTGGGAAGCTTTACTTTTCCTTTAACAACAGACATTCCCAATTTAACAGAATTATCATCTGTATAGAAATTGACAGATAACAATAGAAATAAGATTAATTTGTTTTTTTATCAGGACTTTGAAGCATTGAATTGAAACTTTACTAGGACCTGCAGATACAAAGATTAAAAAAAAAAAAGATATTTAAAGATTCTTTAGCATTAAATTTTATAGTTGACAGCAATACAGATTTGCTTTAAAATAGCCATTCTTATGTGGCTATTAAGGTTTCTCATTTTTCAGCCAAAGAGACAGGACCAGCCTAAATATTTCTGATTGTAAATTTCTCATTAAAAAGAATTCTTCAATCCACTGGAAAATTTAACTCAATTTAATTACTAGTGGAGATAGGTAAGTGTCCTCATCAAAAACCTGCTGATTAATGGAGAATATGCTGAACATATGAAAATATGATCCTTGGATCAGAGCATTCCTTTTTTTTTTTTTTTTTTTTTTTTTTTTTTTTTTTTTTTTTTTTTTTTAATAATAGATTTTACCCAGAATTTTTATGTCTTAGGTGAGTGTCCTAATCACTAAACTGCTAGTTGCATTACTCAACAGAAATGGAACATATCTTTGTTGTTGTTGTTGTTTGGTCTATCACAGAATATTCAAGGTTTTTAAAACCCAGAAAATATCTTGGAACTGAGAAAGTGATTTTTTTCCCCTTGTAGTTTTTCAAGCTAATATCTTCATTCTAAATATTCCTTATTTGTCAACCTTTTTGATAGCATTCAGATTACCAAAATCCCTTGGCAAATACCAAAGCCAGAAAAACATTTATTTGCTTGGAATACAACTCAAATTTCACTCTGTTGAGAGTTTAATTTTCTTCATTTTCCATGACTGTGATTTAGAAGACTCTTTTCATTTCACAAGGATGAAATTTGTTCTATGAATTAATAAATCCTGTCTTAGGACACATATTTGTTTAGCCATTTGTGGATTTTCCTTATTTTTCTCCTAGTTTTAAGCCCATTAACCAATTGGTAAGTGCATGTTAATTTTGTAACAACGCTACTGCTAACTGAATAGTCAATCATTTAGAAAACATCTGAAGGTGAAGCTGAATTCAGAGTATACATTGAATTCAATGGGATTTGAGCAGCTAAATGCACTGCTGTCCCAGGATTACAATGTTGAAGAGCCAAAAGGTACTCACAGACACAAAATATGTATTATATATTTCATGTAATATATATAATACATATTGTATATTTATTTCCCCAAACTCTTTATAAATCCGAATAAAGAATTAAGTTATTTAGCATTAGCAATTTCACCAGGCTAAATATGAAGCGTATACATTAGGGTCTTCTTGTACAGACTCTGTAGCTTCCTTTCCTTGCTGCATCACAGACTTCTGCACGACTTCAGAAAAATCACTTATTCTTACACTTTCCCAAAGCTATTTATTTGCCTGTCACCAACTGCAAAAATCTAACATCCTTGAGAATCTCAGCTTCAGAAAAAGAATAACAAATGGAAAAGCCACTACTCCAATGATGCATAGTGATGTTAACTATACTAAGGATTGCAAAGTGTATAGGTGGGGGTCAAGGGCTGGCAGGGTCCTCTGGCTCAGGAGGCACCCAGCAGAGCAGGCAGCCAGGCAGGCCAGCAGAGCCTACAGAGCACATGTTGCTGCCTAATAGACAACTGAGCCTCTTGCCCACAAACACAGATGGATGATTCACAAGTTGTATCATGTAGCAGACACAATACCAGGTAAGACTGGGCAGAGTGGAGCAGAGGATTCACTCTACCCCTGCACAGGCTCCCTGTTCCTGTCTCACCCATCAGGTTTGCTTAAAACCATGACCCCCTATCAGGTGAATACAGGTGAATACAGGCAGGGGGGACCAAAGGACCCCAGTTCTCCAACCCCATTCTGGCAAGAACACAGACAAAATAAAGCTGTTAGCCAAAAGATGTGCCCCTTATCAAGGGTGACCATGAGCCAGAACCAGCCGCCATGAGCCATGGGCCAGCCGCAGCTCTGGGCTGCGAGAGCAGCCTTGAGACCCTCCATCCTGTGCTGAGCTGTGCAGGGCCTTGGGCCTGGTGTCTCTGCTCACTCCCAGCATCTGTGTCCCCACTGCAGCTGGAACGGGTGCCCTGGAGAAGCCAGGGTGTCTGCCCAGGCACCAACTGGACCCTGACTGAACACATGTGTGGGCAGCTGTGGGCACCTGGGCCGGACCAGCACCTCCTCTCAGCACCTTGCGCAGGGCACCACGGACAGAGGAGCGGGCTGCCTCCTGCACTGTCCTCTGAGGGGGGCCGCTCTGGAGCCCCACAGCTGTCCCGTCTCCTCATTTCCCTGCCTATGCTACTGGCACCTTCTCCTGACCATTTCCAGCCCAGCTACTAGCTTTCGGGAACCCCTCGAAGCCTTTACAATTTTGTTCAAGCCTGTGTGAGTCCTCACAAGGCCAGAGAGACCCTTAGCAGCTCGTATGGGCCCATACAAACCCAGGCGAGCCCAAAGGAGCCTCTAGATTACAAGTTTATAAACTTGTCCAAGCTTGTGCAAGCTCACAGTAAGCCATCAAAGTCCTTACAAGGTTGTACAGGCCTGTGGGTGCCCACCAGAGGCGACTGAGGCCTCTAACAAGCACACACTAGTCTCCAGGAGCTTGTCATGGCCTTTACAAGCTTGCAGCGGCCCATGCGAGTCCTTACAACGTTGTAGAGGTCTATAAATGCTTCTACGAGCCCTTGTGAGGCCATGGGAGTATGTTGAGGCCTTTACAAGCTGGCTGCTTAGCTCTGGGATGATAAAGCTGCATGAAATCTCTGAGCTTTCTCCAGGTGCTGCTGGCTCTAGGGCCTATGGAGCTGGTTGTCTCTGGAACATACTTGGATTTTGAGGCAAAAAGAGGGAAATGGATATGGGCAGCAAGGAGGAGAGGTGCTTATGGAAGGGTTTTTCCCTTCTCATTTATTTTCTCGCTGTTTGACATGGAAGCAGGGGACCTGCTGCTGTCAGAGGAGCCAAGGGACACTGGGAAAGGAGCAGGGGCCGGAATGAGAATGGGGGCTCAGGGTGTGGCCTTCGTGCTCCATGGTGACGCTGGCTACCAGATGGATCCTGGCAACGCAACCACAAAATTCCAGGAGCCTAATGTGACAGCAGGCCAGGACAGGACAAAAGGCAGAGCTCACCACATTCTCTCAATAGTCACCCATGCCTGACCTTGGCTCAGGAAAGGCTCCAGCCAAGGGCTCTTGGACAGGCACATGGAAGGGGATCAAATCAAACCTCATGGATCTCCAGGATATGTCTGGAGTACATCCTGACGGGAAGAGCTTTCTGCAGAGAAAGTGCACAAAAGAGAACTGCTCTTTTGGAGCACCCTCTTCAGCAGCTTGGAACGACAGACGTCAAACCCCAGGGAAGTCAGGTTGATGCATGGAAGAAATCTCAGGACTCCTTGTTTGCAGGAAGAAGCCTTGAGGACAAGGTCAACCGAATCTGGCATCTAGCGAGCAACTACCTGGAAAGAGAGGACACTCTGTGGGACGGAAAAGCACAGCTTTTCCAGGGATGCTCCCATGGAGGAGTTCTAACTGGCTGGCGGGAGGTGGAATTGCCATCTCCAAAGGAAGAAGATGGCCCTGCAGGAAGCCGGAAGGGCTTCCAGGCTGCATCCCGGGATGGGAAATGCTCCCTGCCTATAGAAACCCCCTCGCGTGCCACCTATGAGGAGTCGTGGGTGGCTACCCAAGACGGGAACTGCCCCCCCGACAGTGTCCCCCACTCGGGTACCCACTCAGGAGGAGTCCCGTGTGGTTGCCTGGGAAGGGACATCCTGTGAAATCCTTCTGATTTCACAATCAGAAAACAAGTGAAAATAATTGTATTCAGCAGCATAGCTGGGCATGCTATTCCATTATTGAGGAGACACATATGAGGAGCATATTCAGAAATACATATGTAAAAATGTATCTATAAATCCTGAGAACAAACTTCAATCATCTGAGGAAAACCTGCATTTGAATCGAAAAAAAGTTTAGCATACATTTTCAAGTAGACACTGGTAGGAATGATGAGTGAAGCCCTGGTTATTGGCATTCAAGTAACATGGTACAAACAACCACCAAAGCCCATCTGCAGTTTAGAAGGAATCACCTGCAACCATCCCCATCTGCAGTTTAGAAGGAATCACCTGCAACCATCTCAGAATATGAGTGAACTATGAAAATCAATGCCTCACTTTCCCCACACGATAGTCCAAACCCACTCTAAAAACAGTCAGATTCTCAAACTACATCACTCTTATTGACTCTTTTGCAAAGAGAAGCAGCTCTTCTTATGCTAACTCCTTTATCAAATTACAGGATTTCTAGTTATCAAATAACTGTTAATTCTACCTAAGCTCCACTTTCAGCAATCTTCTTACTGGTCAGCCTTTAGCTGAAACAGAGTGCCTCAGACTGACTGACCAGCTGTAGCTTTCCTGTATTAATAAAATAAGATTAGCTTTAATCAAATCTGGCTAGGTCTATTCCTTTTTACGACAGCCTAGTTATATTCCTACCTGAAATTTTCAGTCAGGTTTACCCTGCTCCTCTGCGTGGCAAAGTTACAGTGAGATGTTTGTGTTCTCTTCCCAGTTGTCCATGCATCTCCTCCCAACTTCCATCACTGGCCTCTTCTCTCTTTAACACCTCAGACCCTGAGACAAATCTCTTGCAGGGTAGAGCAATTTTGTAGTTTCAGTCTCTTGAGGGGGCAGAATAACTTTCTCATCCATCCTCTTTTGCTATATATTCAAGGATATGCTGGGAACTCGTTAGCTAGACTACCTTAGTAAGCTAAGCAATGGCCCCAGCCCTGAGGCTAACTGGCACTGACCAGCATGCATCCACACCATTAAACCCTCTCCAAAAAGGTATCATAGAAGCTCATTAGAAGTGATCAGCTAAAATGCACTAACTCTTAATGCATACCCAGCAAGACTAGAGCATAGCTATACTTGGAGCAAGCCCAGAAGACAGACAGACAGAGAGAGATAGGGACTGGTTTTAACAGTTTAATATCATAGAGGACTGAATTCCCTTGCCTGGGAGCTTTCCCTAGCACTATTTAATGTACTATTACAGACATCGCTGCAATGACTTTGATATCTTCATCCCTGCTATACCTCTCCAAGCAAGTCCGTCTGCTTTGGAGAAGATACACTTACTTATTCTATACTTTAAAAGTTGTAATGTATTACCATTTTTTAATATCAGTCAGACCCTTAAATGCCCACCTGACAGCATGTAAGCCAGATTTATTCTCTGAACAGAAGTAATGCCTTAAATTCCTTTATGCTATCCCTCAAGGTCTGAAAGACTGATTAATTCCTTTATGCTTTGCAGAGGTAGAAGAGATTACAGGTCCTCCAAGAACTGCTTTTGCAGCAATCTTCTAGGATAAAGAAGGGTAGCTGTCACTAATGTTTTTTGTCTCAGTAAGTAGTTTAAAATATTTTTTCTAAACAAATTAGGGAATAAAGGTCTTCAAATAAAGCCATTTTTGTGCTCCAGAACATCTTAGTCCCCGGAGTCTTAACTTTAACAGAAATAGCAGAATTGAAAATGAAAGCATTGCCAATATCAGCATAAAACTCACTGGTCCTCTAAAAATTGCATAGCATGGCAGTCTACAACACAGATTTAGGGTATGCCTGTCCTGCACGTGTCCTGCTTCCAGGTTTTCACCTCAACAGTTCCCTGTTCACAGTAAACCAGGTGGAGTCTTTAGCTGTGACAAGTGCTTCATTGCACCCCAAAGCACTTCTCAGGGTGCCCCATCTGTAATGCGAAGAGGGAGTGCTGCCCATGGAGGCTTCCCGCCTGCCAGGGGCTGAGGCTGTGGGAGCACTTCCAGGGAAAGGCCAGGGGGTAGCTTTGAGAAACAGCTGATGATTTCTGGGTTAGGGACAAGTTAACAGAATATCTTGTGCCCATCTTTTACAGAAGAGAGTAAGCTCCCTTCCCTATAATATTTTTAACTACAACTCCTGTACAACACAGTAGTGGAAAGAGAAGATATATTCTTTTAACATAATATACACTCTGTTGTATATTTTTTTTTTTTTACTTTTTTTTTTAAACATATCATGGAACGGTGTGGACATTGTATATCATAAAAATATGTTAAAACTATCTTTAGCAGCTCTTCCTTGTGTTAAAGGATCGTTTGAGTCCTATAAGGGAAAGAAATTGATTTGTGAGAACAGAGGTAGTAATTCGTGGGCTATGCTAGGCCTTATTTTATTATCACTGAACAGAAGCAATTGCTAAAAGACAAAAACAGTCTATCACGAAAATGAAGACATGCAATCCTAGCCTCTATCTAATAGAACAGTATCCATAGCCAGAAGTCAATATCTCTCAGCAGCCAGATGGGAACCCAAATACTCCTAAAAGCTTCTTCTCTGACTTTCAGGCAGTTGTCACACAGTAATCTATCCAAGAAAAACACCAGTAACCCCTAAATAACAGAGTCAATAAATACTGAACCTGAATGACAAGAGCAGACTGGTTCTTACTTCACCATCTTTCATCTGTACTTTGTTCAACAGTATTTCTGGAAGAAAAAAAAGAAAGCTCTACAGAAGGAATTGAAACAGTCTATGTTTTTATGTAGTCTGTTTATACATAGACTCTTATTCTAGAGCAATAACCACCATCTGTCACAAATAGAGTCCTGAATAGACCAACAATATCTGATAAGATTTTTACTACGTGTCTAAGCTAGAGAGACAGAAGATAGAACAGAAAAAAAATCATAACCAGTCTTGAAAATAAAGCAACTGATTCATGTTAAAATCCAGATTTGAGTGGAACAGAAGAAAGGTATTATTGCAAGATGAGACTATTGTAATATCAATAACAACTGCAACTTAAACTAGATGTCACTTGACATCCAAAAGAAAAGTCCAAAAACAGGAAGAAAACAAAAAAGAAAGAGGGAGAAAGTTAATACATCTGCACTAGGCTGTGGCATAAATTTACTAAGCCTAAATAGATAATAGTTATGTCTATGCTTTCAGTTAATATTAATAGCAAAATCAATCTTTTCTGCATTTTTTACACCTTTTGGAGAAAATGTCTGGTTACAACCTCTTTGCATCTTACGAAGTCAGATATTGGGTACCGAGAATACAGTCTTGCTTTCATCATCCCTTAGAGACTTCTGGAGGCAGGAACATGTTCTTAAATGCTTGCATCTCTCAGAAACTTCTTGACTACAGAATACCCCTTTTTATTTCCTTCAATTGGAAAATAAAATTTTAAATACTTATAAAATATGTTTTCCTTCAGCACTCTGATTGCTTCCCTGAACAGCCTGAATAAGTTTTCACTTTATCTTCAATGCTACTCAGCTACAGTTCAACAAATCTTGGGCTTTTGGCATACAGGAATCAGGAATTTAGGCACTGCAAGCTCAGTTAGTTTTATTTGGAATGTGGTTATAGCTCAAACCTACTTAATTAAGTTCCTCTTTCTGGTCAATGGTATCACTATGCACAAGTCCCAAACCTCCCACCCATTTGAGCTGGTGGAAATGGCCAACGAAAAGAGCAACGCAGCTGTCAACCAGATGCACGTCCTCCATCAGGTGAATGCAATCCCAGCCCAGTCAGTCTTACTGGGAGTTAACCCCTCCTGTGACTGGGTTGTTTTATCTGCCTTTTACCAGGGATGGCTATTTCATCAGCAGAGGGCAGAAAAGCTCAGCAAAATCAGAATGTGAGATGGTGATGTTGATACCAGTTTTATTTAGATATTTGTGACAGAAAAATAATTGTGTGTAACAATATAAATCAATGATTAACAACTTTTTTTTTTTCTTTTTTCTTTTTTGCTGCACAGCAGCGGGTGGACCTACTCACTCTATATTTTCTTTGATGTAAAGCACCAATAATATTCTTTTTAGGAAGTTCATCTTTTTCCAGGACCAGGGCACTCCACTTCTCAGCTCCACAGCGTAATATTCTGACCAGCACAGATGTGTTGGGTAGTGGTTTGATTTATGACTATCACAACTTGGACTGCCAGAAGTCCCTAGTTATGCCAAAATATCGTGTTTTAGCCAGCATTTTGCTTGTGGATAAAACTCCAGAAGATACTCCAGAAAAGACACAGTTTGCTCCTAAAGGTTACATTGAACTTGGCAACACTTTGCCAACAAGGGACATTTGTACAGCTACATTGACAAGGCTGATCTGAATATTCCATCACTTCTCCAGACAAAATTTGAAAGTAAGAGACAACATATAAAGAGCATTTGCTTCATAGACTTTTACGTAGGATTCTTATCTATTATTAAAATTAGGGACCCAATTAATTGCAAATGTTGTTAAATTTACCCCACCAGTATTATAATATCATTATGCAACAGTTAATTTGTCATATTACTCCAGGTATCTTGAAATGCTGTGGGATTTTGTTTATTTTGCATCTTTTTTTCCCCTCTGGGGATCAGAATGGGGAGAAAGAAGAAAAATTGTGTTTGATAAAGGAAGCTAAGATACTTGCCTTTTATATAGTTAGCAATATATAGTTCTGAAATGCTGATATACTTACAATTTTGCAGAAAACATTTCAGGAAAAAAAACGTTTTGGATGGAGTTAAATCAATGTTTTTTTCAACTTCCACATCTCCTGGGTCTAAACAAAATTGAAATGTCAAATTTCATCAAGAGAAAAATGCCAGACAATCTGAAAATGATCCGACCTTTTTATTGTCTTTCTTTTCTTTATTTATAAGAAAATTAAGTACCCAAGAAGGATGTCAGTCAGAGAAGTAGGTCTACTTTCATGGGAAAAGCCATGAGCCAGGGGCTCCTTCCAAAACTCTTCATGTTCTTTACCATCATGAACATTTTCTATAATGTATAATGCAACTATAATATTAATATGGTAGGTGAGCAGTAAAAAATCTGATAACCTGAAAATTTAGTATTTTCCTTTGGACAAGATGAATCTGCAAAACAAAATAAATTAAAAAAAAAATCAACAAGGGAGCTACGGAAAGTGCCAGATGAGTGCAGTGATCTATTTAGATAATTTTCTGACAGAAGGTAGGCTAAGATGCTTGAGAGAATTGGGCAATCTTTAGAATTACAGCATAAGCTGTTTCTAAGGCAGTTATCTCCAGTCACCTAATGATTTCTTTATCTTCCGTATCAAAATTTCTATTATTTCCCTACCTAATAGATTTTTTTAGGTCTTAATTATCTTATAAATATGTACTTCTTGTTTGATTCTAGCTAATTTCTCAGGATTGTGGGGAAAATGAATTAATGAAATGAATTAATTATGCATCAGAGAAAGAAGCATTTATTTGCATAATTCTGAAAACTTCCCCATTCTGTTTCATTAGATGCCCTTTGTACCTGCATTCTCTGGAAAGGCAAGTGGAAACTGCTGAACCAGCTTCTCTGTACAGTTTGTTGTTTTAGATGACTTTAACATGCTTATTCAGCTGCCCACATATATACATTCATCCCATTGGATTTAAAAATAAAGATAAGGAGTAATGGAGGAGTACATTACCTCCTATTTCCATCAGAGTTGAACTATTCAAATAAGAAGCTACCACTGAGGAGAAAAAACCTGCAGGTTTACAACTCACCTACTTTGCTGCTATTTATTCTTGTGCTGTCTACAAAGTAGAACATTTTATGATGTTATTACACTAAGGATGTACAGGTATGCCCAAGAAGCAGATTTTGAAGAACTTCAGAAATCTAAAATCCATTTTTAAAGGAGAAAACCCTCATGGAAATTTGCCATTATTTTTTTTTTTTAAATCTGTGATATCACTACAAACCCCAATTGTTGCATGATGTGGTCTTGCAGAGTGACAGCTCTGCCTGCAAGGAAGGTGGAGTAGGTTATCCCACCATCCCTACAGAGGAAGCTGCTGCCTGTCTGCCACAAAGCCAGCCCTTATATCTGAAGGAGATAATGTGCTCTAAACTCCCATGTCCATTCATATCGCAAAACTTGATCATATAGCCAGCCCTTGTAAATACCTGAGACTTTGGAATATTTGCCTATAACAAGCTTGGAAGTCTAAATCCTATTCCAAAACTAACAATTATTCTGGAGTCCTTTGGTATGCAATGACAAATGATACAACCTATTATGGAGGAAAACAAAACAAAAAAAAAAAACAAATATATGACAGCTTGGCTAAGACCTCATCATGGTATTTTACAACTCAGATGTCCACAAAAGCAGGATTTGGGCACTTAGGGAAGGGATGACTACTCAAACTCCATGATTCTGTTTATAATATGGGCCTATTGAACTCCATGCAAGGACCTTATGGCTTTTTCTTTTCTAATCATAGAATCATAGAATCATAGAATGCTTAAGGTTGGAAGGGACCTCAGAGGTCATCTAGTCCAACCCCCCTGCTCACGCAGGGTCACCTAGAGCACGTGGCACAGGGCTGCATCCAAGTGGGTTTTAAAGATCTCCAAAGAAGGAGACTCCACAACCTCTCCGGGCAGCCTGTTCCAGTGCTTTGTCACCCTCACAGTGAAGAAATGCTTCCTTAAGTTCCTGTGGAACTTCCGATGCTTCAGTTTGAAGCCATTTCCTCTAGTCCTATCCCTGCCCACCACTGAAAAGAGGCTGCCCCCCTCCTCCTCCCTCCCTCCCTTGAGGTATTTATACACGCTCATCAGGTCCCCCCTCAGCCTCCTCTTCTCCAGGCTGAACAGACCCAGCTCTCTCAGCCTTTGCTCATAGGGCAGATGTTCCAGGCCCCTGATCATCCTGGTAGCCCTGCGCTGGACTCTCTCCAGCAGCTCCACATCCCTCTTGGACTGGGGAGCCCAGAACTGGACGCAGTACTCCAGATGTGGCCTCACCAGGGCTGAGTAGAGGGGGATGATCACTTCCCTCGACCTGCTGGAGACGCTTTTCTTAATGCACCCCAGGATCCCGTTGGCCTTCTTGGCCACCAGGGCACACTGCTGCCTCATGGTCAACTTGTCGTCCACCATGACACCCACGTCCCTCTCTGCGGGACTGCTCTCCAGCAGGTCCACGCCTAATCTGTACTGGTGTCCAGGGTTATTCCTCCCCAAGTGCAGGACCCTGCACTTGCCCTTGTTGAACCTCATGAGGTTTCTCGCCGCCCAGTCCTCCAGTCTGTCCAGGTCCCTCTGGATGGCAGCACAGCCCTCAGGGCTATCAGCTACTCCACCCAGTTTGGTATCGTCGGCAAACTTGCTGAGGGAGCACTCCAGCCCTTCATCCAGGTCGTTAATGAATAAGTTGAACAGGACCGGACCGAGAACTGACCCCTGGGGGACACCACTAAGTACAGGCCTCCAGCTGGACTCCGCACCATTGACAACCACTCTCTGCACCCTGCCATCGAGCCAATTCCTAATCCACCTCCCCGTCCACTCATCTATCCCACACCTTCGGAGCTTGCCCAGGAGGATGCTGTGAGGGACTACACATGTATTGTACCTTAAATCCTTTTAAAATTGTACTTTAATTCACTTCTGGTCACCTCAAATTTGAATGCTAATAGCTATATTTAGCAGGTTTGGCATATACTCACCCCATTTGTGTTCATGCATGCTGCTTTGTACTGACTGGACTGAATACTGGACTGAAAAGATTCAACTGGATCCCACTCACTCACAACAGCAGACCCCGTGGAAAAAAAAAATAGAAAAAGGAAAAAAAAAAAAGATGATGGTCTGTCACAGCAGAAAATGATTGGTAGTCATTTTGGAAAATTATTTTAGGACAGACTCTGGTAGAATAAAGCTCTTTGCCTCTATTTTTTCTCTCAGAGCTCTGTAAAACAATATCTTAGAGAATCAATCAATCTGCAGAAGATATAAAATGCTGCTATGGAACAACTAGCACAACAGCAACACAACAGATATTGTTCTTTCCTTAACTCAAACTAGTTCTACTGCGAGGCATCTTCCTTGCCTATTAATTAGTGGATTTGTTCCAACATTCCCATTTTCTCAGATAACGTTGCAAATGCAGACCAGCAAATAAAAATCAGTTTTACATGTCATTAACATTGGGTGCAGAAATTGCTCCATTATCGTTGCAGATGCAGATTTGAAAAATGGCTGTGCCCCAAGAGTAAGAATTGCCATTCTCATAAATTTCCTCCCCAAAAGACAGTGTGAGGCAAGGGTTATCTATCTAAAAGGAGCAACTCTTTGGGACTGGGTCATTTTTGGCATGGGAAGAAGCACCCATTCTTTGAGCTAACATGGGAACTTCAACAGAGCGCTGAAAACTACCTTATAAAAACAGAAACATTGAAAAGCTTTTTCTGCCTAAAAAATATGAGATCTTAGGTACACATTTTTCAATATATTCCTATACCTATGGAGATTGTGAAGCACTGTAGGTACTTACCAACATATCTCTGATGCAGAGTATTTTTACAAACCCCTTCAGAAGGTTGATTCCATCCTAAAAGAAGAACCTAGAAATGATGAACAATCTAGCTGCCTTCTGGAGGAGCCTGTCAGCTACAGAGGAAACCAGGATAACTAGATCAAGCTAGGCAGATAATTTTTATAGAGTTCTTAAGCAAAATGATTTTGGTCCTTTGGGATTGATAGACATTTTCCTGCTTTTATACTTGTGAATTGTCATAATCAGCACAAGCTACTTATAAGAAAGTAAACTAAATTTTATCCCTTTTTTTGGTGCAACAACAGAACTAATTAGTTATTTCCAACTGAAGTGCCAATCAGGGACATCTGTGCGAATCACTGAAATCAATTAAAGTAATTGGCTTCTACAAGTGCAAGGGACATGTGATTCATAACTCTTTATTTTTGGCAATACTATTACAGAAGAAAACAAGTATGATCTTCTTTCCACAACCTAAGATGTGGCTGCATAGCTTTAAATGTTTAAATAAGGCTTTCAAAAGATGAGAAATAATTCACCTCTGCTATATCTGTGCATTTGAGCAGTTGTCTGCATGTCGATAACTATGGTTATTTGTGGCGCCACAGTTATTATTTTTATGATCATCTCCTGTGCTAGCCTGTCACTTGAGATCTGCTCCAAGTTGTCTAAATACACACACATACGTAAATATTGTACATCAGTCAAGTATGAATCAAGTAGAAGTTTAAATATATAGTGGCTGGCATATATTTATTTGAAAATCTGCCTTCCTTCCTTCCTAAGTTATCCTATCATACTTCTTAGACTGGGACCCTAAGAGAAAATCTGGCAAGAGCATGGGCCAGGAAGTTCAGTTCTCCTGGTGATTTCCAAACTTGCTCTCGCTCACCTAATTTTACTACAAAGCAGGAATGCAAAGGGATAAAAATCTGAAGCAGAAGCGACAGGCCAACAATATTGACCATTGTTGTTGCTACTAACAGCTCATATGACAGATGAAACAAAGAAACCTGCTGCTTCTAGAAAAGGTTTTTATTTCTAGTTTGTCTTTTGCCCTTTATGTCTAGGTGAAAAGCTGTGTCTCCCAAGCACAGAAAATGAAACAACTACTGGATCTCTCCCCAAGTGGGAGGTTGCATACTCTTTTTCTTTAAGAAGTTCATTGCAATATATTGGTGGCAACTACCAAGCACTTTCCCGTTTTGCCCATTTGGAGCTTCACAGCTTCCATCCATGTGGCTTCCTAGGGAGGGGTCTTGAATTTAAATAAGTCCCTAGATCAGCTTTCAACAACTATGATATGTTTCTATATTATTTATATATTACCGCAGATGCTATGTAATACTTTAGAGTTACTTTAAAGTTACCATAAGAGAGGTTTCTCTTAAAAGTTTAACCAACAAAGGGATGAAAACTAAAGGATGGATCTGGAGAATGTGATAGAACTAGGTTGCTCCTAGGATTCATGGCCCTATATTGTACTGGATGGACATATCTAACTCAATTTTCTTCTCCTAAATGTGTAAATTCAACGTATTGCTATTGGGGATTGCTACTCAGTGGCTGACAGACAGTTACCAGCTACATTTAAGTATCTAAATCATTATCACTCACATGAAAGCAAACATACAACTTGGATAAGATACAAAAAGGTGGTGCTAAAAAAAAATGCAGTTGCCAGAGTATAAAGACCAATAAAAGGTCTCATACGTTGTCAAAGTTCCTTCTTCCCATCACACTTTAGGATTTATTACTTGCAATATTATAGTGCGAATGACCTAGACTTCACTGAAAGGAATGTCATATTACTAACAGAAATGCATCTACGGATTTTCCAGTCACAGTAAAATCAAAGAAATTTCTATGCACAGCTAAATATCAGTATAAATTATACAAGAAAAGGAATATTTTTATCAGCTCTAAGAGAGAAATGACTACTTCAAATTAATTTGAACAATTATTCATCATTTATTTTGGGGATATGCCACTATCCCAAGAGGCAGGTTGTGTGTTCGAAGGACTGATTTCCTTGATTCTACTTTTCATCTCAAAACTGTGTTGCCATTAACTTGCAGATTTCACTGAATGGAAGTGTTTAATCATTTGACAAAAGTATAATCTAATTTCTTGCCACTGCTTCTACCAAGCAGCCAAATCATTACACATCTTTAGCTTGACTTTGTCAAATAAAAGATATTCATTAGAGTCGCTTGTCACTGTAAGGCTTTGCAGGCTGAATGAGAGGAGGGAGAAAATCATAAAGGAAGAGACATAATGGTAAAGCACCATCACAAACATCATACAGCAGTCAGGGAAGGAAAACGAGAACACAGAAATAAATCTGGTATCACTAAAGTGACTTGTCCAGCACTCTTCCCCACTATTTTGGCCATGTGAAAGGCTTCAGTGCAAGTCATCTTGCAAAGTTCAATCTGAATCATGCAAAACTCTAACCATCATGAGATAGAGCTACATAGGGTAAAGAAAGGCTGGGAGAAAAAAAATCAAGCCACAGAATTCATTTGGCATCGCTTGCTATTACAGCGTATTAGCTTAGCAATGTAAAGACACTAGTCTTGATTTATTTTATCAAAATCTAACTCATAACAGTGGCAAAACTTATATTTAGATAAAGATAAAAGATAAGGGAAAAAACAGCTACTTTATATCTACACGTAGTTAAATGGTTATGTTATCAGCAGCTACAATCACTTAGAGCAACCAGAATACTTATTCTGCATGTGGACTTACTAGTAGGCAGTTAAATTAACTTAATTATCCTAAAGAGTTCTGCTCAAATCTGTAACTTTTCTTTCCAAAGAGTCATGGGATGTTTATTCATTTGGTTTGAAGAGAAAGATGCATTTAAGTGATAATTAATGCATTCAGTTGGTCAGTTCACTACTTAGGTCATTCAGAAGGGACCAGGACATGTAGGTAAACACCAAAACAGAATTTTAGCTCAATATACAGCCTTATAATGACAAAATTCAAAGCTCAGAGTGTCTGTCATTATCAAATAATAGAAGCAAGAAGTAGTTTGAGATAAGGGAAGCTTCCAAACATTAGACTTATTATTCCCATTGTGTGTAGGAACATGATAGATATTTGGCGATGGTGGCATTTAGGGATGGTCCTAGTTTTAGATAGAAAATCCATCAGCTCTCTGAGCAGGAGTTTTTTTTGTTTTTGTTTTTGTTTTTTTTTGGCACGAGATATCCACAGTCCTGATAACTTTGCATCCGCATTGCAGTATTTACTGAGAAATGCCGGGGAATCAAAGCTGGCTCTAGAAAGCCAAGTATGTGGAGTTCACATTGGAAAGCCTCAGCACCGCTAGTCTAGATAACATCTCTCAAAATTGAGCAAGCCTTTTCTGCACTCAGCTCCACTGGAGTGACATGCAAAGCTCAAAGTACTCCAAAATGCTCCTGCTGGGGCTACAATATCCTTTTGCATTAAAAAGCCATGCATCAGCCCATTGCCTATAGTTACCTAAGGGATGCTGGATCTTCAGGAAACTTATAGCTTTGAAAAGAGAGGATTAATTGAAGCCAAATAATGTATTGCATATATAATTTAGTGGGCAGATGAGCCTCATGCCTACTTTGCTTGTGATGTTGTACCAGTTTCCTTCCTTGTTATTTTTTAGCTGCCCTTAAGAAATGATCCTATAGCTTGGAGAGAGAAGCTGCGAGTATGTCCATATCCCAAGCCAGCACACATTGTTAATATTATGAATATCTTTGCATAAATATTAAAGTCCTCATACACACTGTCCCTAGCAACCTGCTGCCAAGCAGGAGCACCCATCCAGCTGCACCAGGCTGCCTATAGCAGGAGCTGGGCTGTCAGCAAATACAGAGAACTGGCCCCTTGGGGTACTGCGGCACCCAAACATGCTTTCTGACAGCCTGAGCAGCAGAAGGGGCAGTCAGTGACCCTTCAAAATATCCACATGCCAGCTAAGAATGCACTATTTTTCCTTTCCTTTTCCCCCAAATATGAAATCTCCAAGAAGAGTTATCAGTAGCTCAGTTTCATGGCCTTATTTGCTAAAAATTACTTATGAAGCTTTCCACAAAAAGAACACAGGACTCTTTGCTTGACTAATTCCTTTTCAGGCTAATTTTATGGTTGCCATCACCCATGAGCAAAATCCTGTCATTTCACCAAAAACCAGCAATTGCATGATGTCATCTTCAGTCCCAGCAGGCACCGTGGTAGGCAAAATCCAATCTGAAGAGCATGTGTTGCTTTTGTTGTTAGCATTTATTCACTGAGTTCTTAAATATATCTATCATCCATGCTTCGAGGGCATGCATAAAATAAAAACCAGACTACACGATATGCCTGCCATGAGAACCAGCTGAGGCAAGAGTGACTAATATAAGCTATTATTATTACTGCTTTCCTGGATGCTTTAAGCAAAAGATCTGTGAAACTAGTGCAGTAGTCCACTGAGAAATCACAATGGAGTCTGCGAGCAACGGACAAAGCAAAATATGCAGAGACATTTCCCACAGTGAACATTTTTAAACATTTTGTTTGAAATTGCTACACTGCATAAAGCAGCCTTATAAAAATAAATATATGGTGATGGATACTCTACAAACATATCCCAGGGGCCTCTTCAGTTCCAAGTTCATTTAAAGGAGCATCACAAAAATGAACTATAATCCCAATTTTTAAAAAATGGAATTAAGTGTAAACATAATAATAATGGGGAAGATTCACGGATGCAACCCAGCTGTTTTTTTGCTCTGGTTATGCAAAACAGTCATAAATGCTGGGGGTGGGGGTGCTCTGAATTATGATGGAAGCACAAAGAAAGCCAGAACACACAATTAAGTTTAGACTTTTGATTATAAGTGGAACTAATTTCATGAAGTATAATCAGGATAGTTTCTTAATAATAGATCAAAGACAGAGTTACCTCTTTAAAGGAATGTGAATATCATTAATACTTCTCTAGAAATGAAGAAAAAGCAATATAGAAAACTGAGATTTGCCAAAAGAAATGCTCGGTCAGCTACAGACATCTAGACTCCCACTCCAGAGTCCCAGTGATAGAAACCTGCTGACTCTTGCACAGATTTATGAAATCCTATATCCAACATCCCAAGTCTTATCCGCATTTGCTCGACATATTTACATTTCACTGAATATCTGATGCCAAAAAAAAAAAAAAAATCGGAACACGAGCATTGCCAAGATCAAGGTCTCTGAAGCTAACAATTGCACTCAGGATGTGTGAGTAGCAGAAAAAAAAAATTGTAATCAGGATTTACCACTGTAGCCTAGATAAAGAAGCTGAATGGCACTCATTTTATTCTGAGTAAATGCAGTAGTACCTCAGTAATACTGAGGCCTCAGCAAATACCTTTTATTGTGTTGTTTTTACTATTTCCAGAAAGCCAGGGAGTGAGAACACCGAAAGTCTCACTGATGCTAAAGGACTGTTCACGCTTGGCCTTGACCAGCAAGATTACATCTGAGAATAATGATTTTATTGTGGGAGGTGATGTTGGGAAGAAGAGAAAAAATATACTGCCTAGGGACGTGGGAAAGAAAGTTCATGAGGAATTTTCCTACTGATTTATCAGTCTATAGCATGACATTAGCATTTTGCTGTCAAGAAGACTTATGTCAAATGTATAAAAAGTGGATGTATATCTACATACGTATGTGCATACAGCGTCATTTAGTGAGTGAAGTAATACCGATCACAGTGCTTTCTGAGTTATAGTATGATCCAAAAAACCACTTCACTATTCACTTACCTATTCCTGGAGTACACATGAACTGAGTCAATATGGATGTATGGGATGCCACCCTAGGCATTCCTGGAATAACTCACCAGTCAGAACAGTAAGTACTATGTAACAAAATAATTAATAAAGCATAACTGAGCATAAATTTTAGTGGGACCATCAGCTACATTATAAGCACAAGTCCCCAGCTTGCTTAGAGGACCTCAGCAACACACAGGAGAAACTTTCAAGTAACACCTGAGTGTATTTCCAGGTATCTTTGTTTTCTTTAAGGCAGTTCAGAGAAAAAAATAACTCTCAGCCAAAGTTACTCTAAATGGAGTAAATATCCTATGGAATTTGGCCTTGTCCTTCAACACACTGACCAAGGCAAATCGAAACTAATGTTCAGTGAATATTGTCCTGGCGTCATGTCAACTATCATTAGCTGCTTCAATTGACATTGTAAAATCGCTCAGGTCTTATTTTGTGTTTTGAAGATGTGACACTGGTGAGCAACTCATTGTTTCCAATTGCAGTTTGTGCCAGCCTGTGTTATGCTTTGGTTTCAGAGTTCAGAAAAATAAGGATGTTTGGGTATCTCACCAATAATACAAAAAATATGAAATGAATGGAGAGAGACAGACCCAGTACAGAGTGAAATCACATAATCTATTTTACAGTGAACTGGAGCTCACAGAAGAACCGAGATGAACAACCATTCCTATTCTCTGCTCGTCTTAGTGACTACTTGACTACTTCTTGAAATACATTTTCAGACCTTTTCCTCTGACTGTTCCGTGAAAATTTGCTTGTGATGGTATTTAATAGCTAAGGCTCTATGGCTCAGAAAATCACACTTCCTCTGTGATGGAAAAAGGCAGGAGGTCTTCTACAGTCATTTCTTCTGCACAGTAATTTAGAAGCTGTAGTTTAGAAGATTTTGAAGACAATTTTTTCTAATGTCGTGTGTCAAAATATTAAGAAACATACTGAATGCACTGAAAAGAGTTCAGACACTATACACATGAAAGAAGAGAAAAAAAAATGCTGGTTGGAGGAAAAAAGGACATTTTCAGAGGTCCATAAACAGATCTAATTGTTCTCTCCACTCTGAATAGGAAGAAATCATAAAATCATAGAATCATAGAATGCTTAAGGTTGGAAGGGACCTCAGAGGTCATCTAGTCCAACCCCCCTGCTCACGCAGGGTCACCTGGAGCACGTGGCACAGGGCTGCGTCCAAGCGGGTTTTAAAGATCTCCAAAGAAGGAGACTCCACAACCTCTCTGGGCAGCCTGTTCCAGGGCTCTGTCACCCTCACTGTTAAGAAATTTTTCCTTAAGTTCCTGCACAACTTCTGGTGCTTCAGTTTGTGGCCGTTTCCTCTAGTCCTGTTGCTGGCCACCACTGAAAAGAGGCCGCCCCCTCCTCCTCACTGCCTCCCTTGAGGTATTTATACACACTGATCAGGTCCCCCCTCAGCCTTCTCTTCTCCAGGCTGAACAGGCCCAGCTCCCTCAGCCTTCCCTCATAGGGCAGATGTTCCAGGCCCCTGATCATCCTCGTAGCCCTGTGCTGGACCCTCTCCAGCAGCTCCACATCCCTCTTGTACTGGGGAGCCCAGAACTGGACGCAGTCTCCAGTTGTGGCCTCACCAGGGCTGAGTAGAGGGGGATGATCACTTCCCTCGACCTGCTGGAGACGCTGTTCTTAATGCACCCCAGGATCCCGTTGGCCTTCTTGGCCACCAGGGCACACTGCTGCCTCATGGTCATCTTTTCATCCACCATGACACCCAGGTCCCTCTCTGCGGGGCTGCTCTCCAGCAGGTCCACCCCTAATCTGTACTGGTGTCCAGGGCTATTCCTCCCCAAGTGCAGGACCCTGCACTTGCCCTTGTTGAATATAAGCTCTTCACTAGTGTTGCCTGAATAATTGTCTGTAAACAAGAAGAAATCTTAGAAAAGAGAATACATTTTAGTGTGCAGTCTGAATTTGATGCTTCCAGAGGCCTGCAGTATATGGTAATAATGACAGGCCAATATTTTGTCTCTTTGACTAATGGGAACTGGGGAGTATTTACAGTTATATTTGAAAAATATCAAACAGTCACTTTGTCAGTATCTCATGAAGCCTGGAATAGAAGGGTAAAGACAGGGGGGTTTGGATGATGTACTTCACAGATTCCTTTTACTGGGATCCCTATGCGCATTCTCCCTAAGATCATAACGGCTGGAAAGGACCTTCAAGATCATCGAGTCCAACCGTAAGCCCCTCAGCACCCTGCCCATCAAACCACATCCCTAATGGCTTCATCCACACATTTCTTGAGCACTGCTGGGGACTGTGACTCCATCACTTCCCTGGGCAGCCTGTTCCAGTGCTTCACCACTCTTTCCGTGTAGAATTTTTTCCTAATATTTCACCTGAATCTCCCCTGGTGCAACTTGAGGCCATTTCTTCTTGTCCTACCAGTATTTATTCTGGAGAAGAGGCCAACCCCCATCCCACTACAACCTCCTTCCAGGTAGCTGTGGCTGGCTTCCTCACCAGTCACATCATTGGATGTGGACCTCAGCTTCCACAACACAACAAGACCCTTCAGACCATAGATCGTCTGCAAAGCCTCTCTTTTCTTCTCCTACTGCCCAATAAGTCAAATTTCATAACAATATGTCAATAGCAGGAGCAAGAGTGACATTAGTACTTCTTTTCCATCCTCTAAGAACCAAGGAAGCGCTAAATCTAACTGTTCTCCCTTCGTTGCAGAGACCATTAGTGCCGTACAGCTTAGATGCAGAGCTGCTGAGGAGGAGGAGGAAGAGGGTTGTCTTCCAAAGCAGCTCATGACAGAAGATCATAGCACTAACATCACACCTTTTCTGAAAAAAATGTAGGACTGTCATGATAGGAGTGGCAAATTAGCAGGCAAATTTTACAAGTGTCAGTACATTTAGTATGACAACTGGCATCTAGATCAGCCAAAAGAGTTTTATTGCAGTATCACCTTCCTATAAATCATGCTGTTGTAGGAAATCTCTGTTTTCTATGGAACTGAAAACAGATATCCTCCCTAACACCTTTACTATAATGACATGCTATGTATGTTCATAGATAAGCACGATAAAAATTTCAAAGACTCATAAAATAATTATAATTAATTATAAAAAATTATTTCCCCAATAAATTTCACCCCAGTGTCATGCTTTTTGCATGGTATTCATGTGTCCTCAACATGTAAATGCTAATTACAAATACTGAGGTGATTTGCTATGCAGCTTCTATTCAGCATGCAGTCTTTTAGTACCTATCAGAGAGGTCACCATTTACTAACAGTGCTGAAGCAGCTGATGATTAACAGGGAAATATACTAGGCCATGATTTTTCCTTCTAATGAATCAAACTGAGTGCCTGAAATTGCATCTAATTTGATTCTCTCTTGCTCTTTATTACATTCCACGCACATCCTCCAAAAATAGATGCTAATTATCAGATAAAAATAAATAATGTACGAGCAATTTTTGTTCATAATTAATAGAGGGATTGTTTTCATTATTCACAAATACTGCTCTCTGGACATATACAAAATTCATCAGAAATACAGATACATATTTAAACGTATTAAAAATATAGGTCAGACATAGTATACAGTTCCCATCAGTTTTTCCTACAAAGGCCATTTCTGTAAAATCTGATTTCCCAAGTAACACAGAAGAAATCATTTAACATAAGAGATTTCCTATTTCCCTGCATTTTTACCTGCACTCCATCTAGAAAGTATGCCACGAGTCTTTGTAGGTGAGCTATGGGAAAGATCCGTCATATCAGAGAGGAGAGAAGCAGTCAGCTCGCAGATGTTATCCAGAGCTACCACAGGTGTTAAGATCCTGATAGCAAACGGATTATTAATACCTTCTTTCCCTTCATCATGGGCTCGTAAGTTGACAGTAATAGACTCAGTCTAAGCTAAAACCAGGCATGTGGCAGCTAAAGCAAACAGTAATTATTTTAAGTTAGATTTTTCAAAACAAGCCTATTAGGTTGACTTTCCAAGATAAGACTGTCTCTTATAAAAACGAGAGGGAAGAAGGTATTTCAGGTGCTTTTTTTTACAATCGTTATAGAAAAGCCTTATTTGTTTAAAATTAAATGCTACAAGTTGCTACTGCATATCACGGGATCTATCCTCTTTTTTGCATTCCACTCAGCGGCAGTCACAGCAGGAGAAACATAGAGCCCTTCCTCAAAGATGGGATTTTAAGAAACACAACAGCTTAACAATACACACTAAGTGAAATAATAGAATTTCAAAATACTTCAAAAGAAGGCCTTGTCCCTGTCAAAAACAGCAAAAATATGAAGAAAGGAAACGAGGGAGCGCAAGGAGGGTCTGGCTGAGACCTGCCACGCTGCCGGTGGCTGCGATGCTTGCAGGGCTCTCCGGGCAGCAGCAGCAGCAGCAGTGCAGTGGTGGAGAACAGAATGAGACCAGAGGTCTGAGTTATCCTTTCACAGTCTAAAAAGCCAGAAGCACAGTGCACAGCCACCTTGTCTGATTTCTGGTTCAAAACAAGCAATGGACCGTCTATGAATTATTAAATTATTGAATTAATCCCTGCTAGACAACTGTTAATGAACAACCCAATGTTCATTAAAAAAAAAAAAGACAGAGATATCTATAGCATATGGATTTATAAGCTTTTTATTTATTTATTAAATAGTGCTTTACATTTCAGCAATTTTACCTTATTATAAACTTTCCCACTGGACTGAAGAGTCCCTGTTTACCACTTTTACGACAGTTAATGAAATATCTCCAGTCTGTGATCAGGTTCACTCTTCAAATTTGTTAAAGTAAGCAGATGCAGCTTATTTAGCTCCTTTCTACACTGTCAAGATGATCAAGACCTTGAAGGACTGAATGCCCAGAATTGGGCATATTACTGCAAATTGATTGTACCTATATTAACTTCCATCCCGTTACACAAGATTGATGTTGATATAGTTAAAGAGCGCATTAGTCACTTCTTATCATAATGTTTCAAGACCTCACATGCATTTGATTACCTTTTGTCCTTTACATCTCTGCCAGAACCACTTCATACCGACTTTAAAATTCACACTAAGTATACAAAGATTTCTTACTTTACTTCCAAATGTGCAACTTTGAATATTGACATAATGATATTGCTCACTTGTGTTCAGATTACCAAGCCATCCAGACCTATCACTGTGTTCTTCATTATTTAAAATTTTTCTCAGTGGCTTTGTGTACTGGGATAACTTTAATTATAATGATTTTCTGTTTTCTTTGAAGTCACTGATAAAAATGCTAAACAGTGTAGCAGTAAGAGCAAATCTACGGGAAACAAACCCACTTGACAGCCATTGCTTGTTTATATTTACATTCTGAAATCTAGCGGATTTTGGCCCATTTACAAAATTGCACCTATTCAATGTCTATAAAACTGCTACCTCAGGCTGGCCTTCTAGAAGTCTAAGATTATTATTTCATCTATTTTCTGTCTTAATTAAGTCTTCAAGACAAAAGGATAATCAAGATAATAAGATATCAAGCTAATAAAGATCTCTGCTTTTCATAAAACCACATTAACAAGCACTAACTGGATTGCTTTGCTGTTAATGCTCTGTGAGTTGAGTCCAATGCTAACAAGTCTACTTGACTGTTTATGTTTAATGTCTTTTCCTGTCCTCTGAGACTACTCCAGTTTTCCATGATTTATTAACAATTCAGCGACGCGGCTCTTTTCCACTCTCAAAAGCTTCCTTACAAGCTGATGTTTAACATCCATCTCAGCTCTCGTTGCAAGAAAGCATTGCATTAGCTACTCTTCACTTCATGCACAGCAAAAATATCTTTAGCTCTACCTGCTCCTCAGCAGTTTCTCAAGAGCAGCACCAAGAGTGGTTTGCTTCTACATACTCCAGTACCATCTTGTGAAATTTTGTTTCCCTTTTCAATTTACCTGAGACTTTATCTTTTAATTTATATTCATGAAAACAATCTCCTTTTTATTTCAGGTGTACTATTTTTTTTTTATGATTTAGAAATGATTTCACTTGTCTCTGTCACTTTATGTTCTTAAAACAGTGCCGCAGTCTCCAAAACTCTGGTTTTTGAACATCTACTGAAAGATCCTTAAGCAGTTCCCATACGTCTTCCTTATTTTTCTCAAAGCTCATTTGGTTCATCATAGCTTTTAGACTTGTGAAGCTAGTCCTTTTAACATTCAAATTATGCAAATACTTACAGCTTGATTCTCCATATAAATATAAACAAGTCATGCCAACTTGTAAATAAACTGCTGCTAATATTTATTCTTGCTAACGGTTTCTTTTACATGACAAAAAGGTTAATATTGAATTTCCCCATGCAGCATTTCTTACATGAGGAATTGCTGTATTTCATCCAGCATATATATATATATTTATATAAAAAATACATATATTTATTTTTATGTGTGTCTATTTTGAAATACCAATTTTGCAATATTAGTAACATGAAACTCTATTCTCTAGCCTAACATTTTAAACAACTTCTCAAGCAACTGGTCATTCTGTTTTAAGCATGATATAGTGGTCTCTGATAGAAAAGGTATAAATAGTCTGGCTTTCATATTATGTATTGAGGTATTAACCCATATACATTCAAGATCTTTTCCGTCCAAATTGTCAATGATTTGGAAAAATGGAAATGCTATTTTTTAAACTATTCCCTCTTACCTCTTGTGGAAAAGGTTTTTGTAAAAAGAAAAAGGAGAGAGTGAAAAAGAGAGGAACATAAAATGAGTTCTAACAATAACAATATGTGGGTATACTGAAGAAACTGTAGAAATAGACTAAATTTCAAAGTAAAAGTTTATCCATTCTTCCCTCAGAGCTCAAGATTATTCTAAGTTCACGTTAGTGTCAACAGCACATGTCCTTACATTATTCTCCATACTAGAAGTTAGAGAAAAATTACCTGTTAGCAGCACTTAATTCTACCAAAGACAAGCACCTTTCCTGGTACGTATAAGTAGTTGTAACTTTTATGTTATTCATCCATTTAAAATACTGCATTTGGATAACTAATTCAACCAGTAGGGTAAAACAGCACAAACTAGAAATAACACCATATATTTTGTCATGGATAAAGAACATCAAGGAAAGCATCAGTGATAGTCACAACTATTTACTCTGCTCCCCTGCTGTGCTGTGCTGAGATGGAGCACTTTGTGTAAAAGAAATGAATACTTCTGCTCTTGGAAAGATAACTTGCAATGCAGGCAGATTACTTCCTGCAGCAACTAGTTGCTGCCAGAGATAGTGAGGCTAGGACTATTACCCTCACTGGAACCCACATAAAGAAATACTATCATTTATAAGTATGTATCTGATTGTGGACTACAGCTAGGCAAAGTGTGAAGCAACCTATATTAATATTCATGGGCATGTAAGAATGAAATTGCATTCATCCATATTCATGACTAGAACAAGGCAAATAATGAATAAAGTCTTTTTTTCTTTTAATGTAAGTTGAGCAGGATTATGTAAGATGTTTACAAATAATATCTTTGGCTCTATATCAAACAATACACATGCGACACAGTGTTTTAATTCATTCATTTCCTGGGCAAATACTTGTGAGCCACAGATTGGTGCTATCATTATTTTCTGCGGCCGCTCCGCAACTTTTTTATTTCTCCATCCCAGTCGACAGACCTGGCTGGAACGTGGATTATCCCACTACCAGTGATGCCAGCACATATGGCCACCCCGTGCTGCAAAGACCCCTAAAGCCCACAACTGCTATGGGAGCCGTGTGCCTTATTTTGCCTGGCTGCCAGCAAATGGTATAACCAGCACCGTGGAGGCTGGGCCAGTGCTTTCCGGAGCACCAGCAAATGAATAAAAGAAGAGATAGCAAAGATCATGCCGCAGCTTGCTCGCACTTGTAATCATGAATAATCATTCACACAGACAGAGCACAGCCAGCGTTATTGCTCTCTCACACACATGCATGCAATTAATTTGGCCTCGTAGTCAAAGTCAAAGATGTGTTTTTAAGCATATCTCATCTGGGCACAAAAGGTATACATTTGAATTTAAGTATAGGGATAGGCATTCTTACAATATGAAATTATTCAGAGCTTAGAAGAACCCCGTTGCTGCCTGTCTTTGTATAGATGCAAGGGAAAGATAGGACACAAAAGGAGGATGCTGGCCAGTCTGAGGCTAGGAAGATATTATTGTGAAAGAAATAAATGATACATTAAGTTCAGCAGTCTTTGCACAAGCAACATGAACAACCCATAAGACACACCTATTATAAATGCTTCCAATGATGCTTTGAATAACAACTGTGAAAGCACAAAGAAATATACATAAACACATATATAATCTTACAGAGAAAGTGTTTTTTTTTTCTTACGTGACAGACTGCAGAGAAGAAGAAAACAGAGACAGACACATATGAAAGTTGCACTTTCGTTTTGATTGCTCTCTTTCCCTTTCTGAAGATCTTTGTTTGATGTGAAAAGGAATACAATGCAAGGGCAATCCATGAGCCATATCCTGCTCAGCATATTCTTTTGAGTAGCTATAGCACCATTGTAACTACAGGAGTTATCCAGAGTCCATCAGAGAGAACAAGTGGGATTTATCCAAAAAAATATATAAAAAACTATAAAAATCGGAAAACAAAGTAACAATCTGCACTAAAACTACAATACAATGCTAGCTTATTATTCTTTGACAGCATCCAGATTCGGACAGTGGAGTTTTGTGCTTTTCAGCACAAAACACTACTGATCTGAAAAGCCTTTCAGATGCGATGTGAAAGAGATACTTAATATCTATAGCCATTACTGTTTCAGTGGCAATTTTTGTGTATAGGGGTGTCATCACTACAGTCCTTCACACATTTGAGCCTGGCTACTCACACTCTATCTAAATTGCTTCCCTTTATTTTCAGTCAAGCAAAGTGCTTCCAACCCCTGGCTCTGAACTGCCAAGAAATATCTGATGAATGTTTTTATACAGCTGTTGCGTTGCCTGTCAGAAGTCAGTGCAGTGTGGTGGTGGGCAGGGTGATTTACTGCCTGATATCTTCTGGGGTAAAAGGCCATACATAGCGGGTGGCTGGAATTCTGCTTTCGCTTGTCTGTGCCACAGGGGACACCAAAGCATTTGCTGTGACTCTGACAGTGCTCTGACTCCACGGTGCTAAATGGCTTTGGAAAACTCTCCAGCATATACATCTAACTTCCGTTGTTGAAACACGATTTCTGAAGCACAAAATATGTGTATTGCTACTTAGTGCTGTCCTCTCTGTAATCAGGTGTTTTTTACTTTCCCTGGCTACTACTCATCTGCAGTACAGTACTGATTAGCTCATCTATCCAGTGTACCATATACATTGCAAGACATTGAAGAAAAATTAAAATGTATCAACAATGCTGGAAGAAACTTTTTTGATAGATCTTGGCGCATGCATCTCAGAATTACTGTGCCATGGGAGATGTTGATTTATGTTCCAGTTTGGGATTTTATTTGTGCAGGGGAGTGTAATTTCCCATGGAATAAAATTCCAGTACTCTCCAGCTTTACTCACAATTGAGCTAAAAGACAGTCAAGCAAGCAGGCAAAAAGGTTGTTTTCCAAATACAGAAAATTCAATAGCTGAAAACCAATACCTGGAACTGTCCCTGGAAAACTGGAGGAATTACACTCAGACTCCCGAAGGCTCATGCTGAGGACCTGCAAAAGCATACCCCTACTGACAAGCAGGTAACTGGCTCTCTCAGCAGCTACAGTCTCCAGCATCATAAAGATGGCCTTCAGTCAGAAAAGATAGCAAAGGGATGTATAGTAGCCTATACATGACACACAGATAGCAAAAAGCCATTTTGGCTGAGGCTATCGGATTGTCTGGAAACAACAGCGGGGGAGACTGGCAAGCTGGGAATCCAAGGGACATGCAGTAGGTGTGTATCATCAGTTAAGATGACAATATAATTAGTACCATATCTTTAGTTCATTTATACACCTCAGTCTTTTCGCTTACTCAGCTTCCACCAAAGAACTCTTCTCTGAGCTTCCAGTCACTGTTCTATCCCGGAGGAGACCCAAGCAGCCTTTTGATACTAACCCACCACCCATCAAGGACTTCTAACTTTTGAAACATGTTCTGCTCAACTCAGACTTGGCCCTGTCTTTAGAAGAGGCTTACGGCTTTTTTTTTTTCCATAACAGTTCCTCCCAAAGCTAAACAATTTATAGGGAGAAGGAAAGCGTTTATGTCAAAGCCTAACCTGGAGATACACAAACATTTTTTAACACAGAGCAGGAAACCTTTGTTGAATACATCTGAAAAGCCAAGGAAAAAGATTGTTTCCTCTGCTTTGAGTGACATGTCCTTCAAAATGGAGACATATTTACCGATGCTGTCATCCCAACACTGTTTCCCTTATCCTACTGGGCCTACATCTGTCACATCTATATTGTGTCTGATTAGGTCTACTGAGTATGAGATCCATACAAGCATCTTAAACAAGCAGTCCATCATATCTGCCAGTCACAAGCATCATTGCTCTTTTTTAATTATTTGATTATTTTAATATCACAAAATTTTCATGTCTTCTGTATATTTTGACTGTGTTATAATCTTAGCTTTTACAATCTTAACTTTTATTTTTACCTCTTCCTTTGTATATAACATGTGGTTTAGACTTCACAACTGATAACCTTTTCTGTCAAAACCATTGCTTCTAGCTTTTCTTATGACTTTCACAACAGGTATTTGAAATTAAACACATAAAACAAGTAACAGCAAGTATGAATGAATATTGCAAGGTTTACTTTTCCCATTCGTTTGACTTTCATTATTGTGAATGCTTCCACTAGCAGCACAAAGAAGTCTCACTAAAGAGATGTAGATCTATGTGATTAAAATCATGTTATAAAGCCAGAAATAAAAAATACTATCGTTTGGATGACAAAATTCCTTTAAATGCCACGTAAGTGCTACTGAATAATTTAACTGGCTTGTGGCATAAAATGAGTTAATTCCTTTATCACCACAATGAGCTAGAAGAAAACTCCTTGTGTTAATTGTCTTCTTGAATGAGAATTAACGACTCATTAGTCTCCATCATATCAGCCTGCTAACACTATTTTATGTCTGATGAGATAACTACAAGTAACATTACAGGGCATGCAACTTACCACACAAAACACAAAATGCTTTCACTCCCTATTAACTCTGCTAAATACACATGGCTACTGCTGTGCTTAGGAAGCAAAACTAACTCTGTGAATGAAATGAGAACACAGGCTGTACATCACACTTATTGTTTGCTCCCATCTGCCACTGACCTTTACCCGCATCACCCTAAATAGAGTCAGGATTTTGGCTAAGCACCAGGCATGAAGGGTTCCAATGCTGATGTCTCTAAGCATGGAATTTCAGAGACACTTGTAAGGCAAGGCTTAAGGAAGAGAAAAGGAAAAGACTGGAAGCATTATTCTCTTTATCATTCTTTTTCAATTATTTATTGGATTAAGTAAACTTTATCAGAATAGAGATTTCACTGTTACTTCTAAAAAAAAGTGGAGATTGCTTTATGCTAACTGTTTGGAATGGTATCCCGCTCAGCTAATGCAGATATTTATTTGGGGCACTTCTCACTGAAATTTTAGGGTGTTGGACCAGAGGAGGAGAAAAAAGAGAGAAGAGCAACCCGATCTACAGACATAACCATCAAAATATCTTGTTTAGGCAGGGCAGTGAAAGGGACACATGGGAACATGCACAACAAGTGATCCAATCTGCTCAAACCACACAGCCACTTCAGTGATGGTACCAAACAGTCCACACCAGATTTAAGTTTTCCCAGGAAACTACTGGGAAATACTCAGTGCCACTTGACTGACTTTCTTGGCCTGTAAAAATGGCACTTCTGGTAGTACAACTTCCAGGCCATGCAAGGCCATATCTATACCATGGCCTCCTTCGGGCCACTGGGTATGACTGTAACCTCCTTCAGGCTAGGTAAAAAATTTAATCAAGAGCATCTGCTTTCTGTGCCAACCCCTTACAACATAACGTATTTATGGATTCATCACTTGAGCTCATGTAACCTTTAGCGTGCTTAACCTCCATACTTAAAATGCAGTGGATGCTGGCTCTTAGAGCACTCCTACAGGTGCTTGTTGTTTTACAAACAGTAACTTATTTGTTTGAATTACAGTCTCAGCTTGTAGAAGACAAGGCTTTTCCTTCTCTGGCTTACAATTAACCCTCAGAATTGTCTTTTATGAAACTTGACTGGTTTTGAACATTAGCTCTGTTTAGCGTTCTCGGGCATCCTCTTGATGTCAAATCTCACTGATGTGTCTTAAAATAAACTTTGTTGTAAAACTGTATTCAGAGAGAAATGCTCTGTAAACAACTATTAGAGAGTATTTCTGTTTCGGTCTCTAGAGAATGCCACTTATCCAAAACTAATGCTGTACAAAATAATAATTATAATTGCATATTCTAAAACGCAATAATTAATAACAGGAAAACAAAACCAGGACAGATATCTAAAATATAAATAAGAGAAAAGAAATATAAATATGAACATAAAGTTATAGTGAACTTGAAAGGGAAAGCTTTTCACAGCTAAAGCAAAGATAACCTGGTTCACATCAGCAGTTCAATGTATGGAGACCCACTGATTTCAATGCAGCTCTGCATGGGCTACAGGAATAATAAGTGATTTCTCCTCTGATGACTAAAATTCTTCAGCTCATTTGTATTAAATTTCATCTTTGGAATATTTTTGGAAAGAGATCATAAAGACATGACTGCAAGAAGACATCATTTGAAAAACAGATTTCCACTTACCTATAAGACATATTCCACCGAATTCTAAATCTCAGTTAAGGATATGGTCCTCTACCCTAGTCATTTTATCAATAACAACCTTACTCAACAATTTACAATAAAGATAAGATAGGTAAAGAAAGAGAGAGAACACCTGAGAATTTTTGGTGAAAGACTGACAGAAAGCATCCAGCAGATTATTAGTAGTGCACTGTGAAATTCTGGCCAAGCTAGAGTCCACGTTGCTTGTTTTTAATTTCAGTTATCTCTGCCACACTTTTAGCATCAATTTTGACTGCCTCCATTCCAACAGAGAGAGAATCCTCATTTTTTTTTCTTCCTCATTTTAACATAGGAAAATAAGAACTACACATACAATTTTCCACAAGGCACTTATCATTTAAGGGTACACAAGATGTTATTGCAATATTGCTATTTACATGTGAGAACATTTTATGACAAACAGGGAGGGGAAAAAAAACTTATGTTGACATGTAAAATTATATGTTTTGCTATCCTATATAAAAACATAGCATATACTAAAAACATCCAGGATAATAAAAAAGGCAGAAAAATAATTAGAAGGAGTCAAGCAAAGAACTTGACATGTATATTTTCACTTTCCACTTTTTTTTTTTATTTCAACAAAATTGACCTAAATTGGGAAGTAAAGTTAACCAAATGGGAGAAATAATTTCATTCCTCTGCATTTTTGCATTATATTTTTTTATGAATACTCATTTTTCCTTCTCTCCTCAGCTCAAGCAATAAAACAATTGATGGGATATGTCACTGTTATTAATGAAGAAAAATCTTGACCATTACAGCCCAATTTCCAACACATTATAACCACAAAGAATTTTCTCATTGGTGTGTAAAATCATCAATGTCCTCTCCCTTATTGAGGCCTGTTTATTATTCTTCTGCTTTATCTTCTTTTCCACTGTATGCCGAAATTCCTCACTCAATGTAACAGTGGCTCCAGCATAAAATTCAGTCAGAAGCTGATACCATTGTAACTAAATTGCACTACTGCCACCACTGGGAGAGATCATTAAATACCTCTTTAGTGAAAAACAGTGTTTTCCCAGTAGAAGATAGCACTAAAAGGTATGAGCATCTCAGAAAATATTTGGAGAATCAGGTAAGGAAGGAATAGTACAGACTTTTGGCTTACCCTTTGAGTGTCTTTCTTTGGTAAAGACTAGTCAGTAGTCTTGCTTTTCCACTAAGTAGCTTTTAAAAATTTTCATAACAGATGAACAGCTTGCCCAATACAGGAAAAAAAGCCTCTTAATCTATTTTTCTGTCCAGCCAAGATCAAGAAAAGTGTAACTGTAACTGACCTGGGTAAAATTTTAATCAGAGCTTCTTCTTACTGCCTGACCTGTACACATAGACTTAAATCTTTAGCATTTTAATGTTCTATTCATCTTCTCTCCATGCAATTCCTTAGCAGAACCATCTTCAAGTTAGTTATTCTTTTTACACTGGCAACTGTCCTATTGCCTGATCCAGGGTATTTTGGGTACTACGACAGCACATAAGAGACTAGCAAAATCCTGCAGAGGAAGTGCTGGATTTGGGAGTTCACATCAGCCTCTCTAGAGCAGTATTATTTCACCAAGTGCATATAAGAGGTCTATGAGACACCTCCAATTCACCCATGCAATGGCAAGCAAGAATATAATCCAATTGTAGGTGCTACCACTCTGTTTTACAAAAATTTCTGCCCCTCTGCAACTCCTCTTGGCGTGAGGCACAGTCTTGGTGCAGTCATGGCATTTTGTTATGCCTTGTCACTCTGGGCTTCAGCCCTTGTCAACATGGGCTGAAGAATCCTTAGGTGATTTACCTATAAATGTATGGTCATCATCAAAGTTAGGGAGTAAAAAATGGTGTCAATCAAAGGCTAGCTACAGGATTTGCCTGCACTCCATCAGCTACCTTAACTGGGGTACTGATTAGGATGCTGAGGGAGTATCTGGGTGGCAAGGACAAGCCTAGATGAGTTCATGCAGATCTCATACAATTTCCCACCCGTTTTGATCTCCTCTCTCACCTGCTATAAAGTAACTCTTGGCCTTGCTTACCTCGCGAAACAATCTTGAGGGTTTTTTTTTTAATATATTTTAGCTATATCTGTAGAAGTTAATCTGTTATAAATGAGGAAGTCAGTTGATGAGTGAGGCAAGCAATAGCAACGATAGGGAACGACAAAAAAAAAACGCAGATTTAATTAGGCTTTACACAAATATCTCAGGGTAAAGCCTGTTCAAGTGTGTCATTCAGATAAAATGAGACCTTGACTACAGTTGTGCAACCTTAAAGTTGTGAAAGGCCTGGGCTGTCAGCCAGGATTCAACACCCTAACTAGTTGGAGTGTATGTTTTGTTCCCTCCAGCCCATAGTGTTGGAGACAGCTGGTCTGGAGCTCTTGATTAGCTTGTGTCCTCTATGCAGCATGTGTGTATCTGTTGTACATGATTGATTTTATGTCACTGAAAAGTGTGATTCTTTTGGCTACCTCATCCCAAATTCTCCCATAACAAAATAAGCTCCTGCACATTTGGTGAGTTCAATCTCACATGAAAGCAAATGATGTAAGCTATCCCTGAACGCTATACAACTCTGTCACCATTACTGACTGAAATACTCCTACACACTCAATCCTATCTATTATTATTTACTCAGCAAAGTGAACCTCTGCTGAGCACCTTATTTTGATAGAAAATCCCAGTATGAATTTTGTGAAAGTTTCAGTTATTCATCTTCAGTTTATATCAGAAGAATTCTTAAGGCCTCATTAGAAATCTTTTTTCTTTTTTTTAACCTACCAAACCAAAACCAGTCAATGCTCTATTTGGTATCATACTGATTTGGTAGCAAAATAATATTTCCTATATGTCAGAGTTTGCTTTGAATGGTGAAATGTTTAAAAAGAACACTTTAATGGATCTCTAAGTTTGACATATCTGTATAAATAGCTTTATTTCAAGTATGCAATATTTTAACGCATTATTTTAACCTCTTAAAAGATTTAGATCTAAAAAAAGTTAGATGTAAAACAATTTAAAGAATACTATTTAAATTAAGAGCTACATAAGGACAAAGCACGAGCAGTTTGACTTATTAGTAGACTTTCTTCAGAAAACTAAACTAGAAAACTATTGAGTTTGTCCAATGAAGATGAAAGCAAAACTTTCCATTCCATTTAATCAGATTTTAAAGGTCAGAAATCATTTGCCTACCGTAATTAATCCACATGCACCTGGAAATCCACATGTGTCTGGTTTCTTCAGCCCTTTGATATTAATCTGTATTTATTTTTAGTAAACATGCCATTTTAGTGCATAGGTAAGCTCAAGACTGTAAACACAGTAGAGGTGCAGATTATCTACTTAAAGTGCCAATTTTTGTCAAATAACTTAGAGTAGCAGGGAGACATTCACAGATACAGACAGGAACTTTAACTTATTACCCACCTTGTTATCTGTGTCTCTAATGTTCCCTCCCTGTAAAAAGGCCTTTATTGAACATAACCGTGAGGAGGCAGAGCTGCTGAGTACATAGGGCAGAGGACACCTGTAAAGCACTTTACTAGACACCAAGTTAAGTATCCAGGCAGCCTAGCCTTGCTAAAGCCCTAATAAGAATTATATCCTCGTTGATAAAGTGTGATGGGCAAAAATCTGCAGTTAATTTGGCAAACAAATCTATACCGCTGCAAACAAAGCTATTTAAATTTGTATCCAACTACAAATGCTAATGATGTACCAAAGCTAGGGGCTTTCCTGAAGTCCTTCTAAAGGGACAAAGCCTCTTTCCTCCTGGAAGGAGCAGAGAAACATTGGCGAGTGTTAGAGTCAGCCTGCAGCACCCTGCCAGCGTGGACTCTGCCACATTAACAGCATGTGCCATAAAACCAGGAGCTACCTGCTCCCCTAACAGCTCCAGCAATAGCTGCTGTGCGTTGCACAATGCAGCCAGGGCTTCAATGCCTCAGCTGATGGTTCTTGAACAAGTACTATAGGTTGCTGAATATTCAAATATTTTATAAAAGCTCATGAAAAGAATAAATAATAATAAAAAATTGCAGGGACAGCATTCTACTTATCATAATGAGCACACGGAATTACAGCCTTGGGAATCTAGACTTCCAGCTGCTACCCACTAATTCAGATGTCCTATTGCACTACTTGTTCGAGCCAGATTACCTTTCTATCAGTAGGCTAATTGAGAGACACAGCACGTAATGTGAATAATAATCACTTAAGAAACATTACGATCAGCCAGTTACCTGGGTAAGAAGGTTGTAATTGTGAGCTAGTGCTGAGCAGTTCAAGATCGTTAGAGAAGAAATTCAGAAGGGAAGGAAGCTTCTATCTCTCCTCTAAAAGAACTTATCAAAACATACCTTCTTCCAGAATATACTAGGAAGTACCTAGAGCAAATATTATTCGGCTACTCACTTGAAGGCTTCCTAGAGGGTTGCCAAGCCATCTTAGACATGATCCATGTGATATGAACAGGAACAATCAACAAAGGACCATCATAAAAATGGTGTTTTGGAGTAATTTCTCACCAGCAGCAAAAGAAGATCTGACTGTGTGGCAATTAAATATATACATACTTAAAATGTATTTACTGAGATGTCATTATGATTAACTCATCAGGTAGCTGAGTAGGCCATGATCATAAAACAATATCTATTCAGTCACACTATCTTTGCCTTTGCACAGGCTTTACTGAATAAGTGTTGGTATTCATTCACATAATGCTCCTTAGAGATATTATCAATTCATTTACCCAAGTGCCTGGCAGCCTTCAGCCAAATCTGTCCAAATCTGGAGCTGTTCTATGCTTGAAAATGTAGGCCTGGCCTGACCTCTTCCACATCTCTGGATTTCAGCTCACCAACCATACCAAACAGGCAATTCTTTGATGTGGGAGTACTGTGAGGATGACTTCAGGCTGGTGTTGTGGTAAGGCAGCATGATAAAATCCTGATAAAACTTTATGTGGCTTTAAAATTAGGAAAAAATATATAGCAATATTTGAATACATTTTGCTCAAGTATGCTAGAAATAGTGTGCTATACTCAAGGGATCCATTTTTAAAACAACAACAGAATCTGCATATTTCTAAAAGCACATTAATTGCAAGTTACTATTCAGCAGATAAAAATTTATACCCAGTGGAAAGTGGGGAAATTTCTCAAAAAGCAGAAGAGCACTAAAGACAGAATCAACAGACAGACAGATTCATCATTCCATTTCCACTATCTCACATAACTGCTATAATTTCAGATATCTGGGATTATTTTCCTTTCTTGGCACTTAGTACACATCTATACAGGATGCAATGTCATTTGTGTATTCAACAGAGAACACAGCCTGTATGTTTTGGGGGTTCAAAGTTATAATATGATATTTTCTTCTGAGAGTTTGTCAAAATATATATATTTTTTAATATGCCAAACGTTTTTTACATCCCTACTACTTTTTCTTGCTTTTCACCAATATATTGGTTGGGAACAAAGTCATTAATAGATCCATACGGTTAACTGACTAGATGTGTCTTTTCTAATACTCAACAGCTGTAATTTGGGGAATATCTGTAATTTTGAGCACTCAGAATAAAATTTCTGTTCTCTGCTCTTCTCAGAAACAGAAAGAAAAATTAGGCATGAAAATGAAACATTACAGAATTCCAAGTAATATGCTTCCTAGCACCAAAGTGACGTTTCAAATATGAAAGCAGACTTACTGAAGGTCAGGACATAGAAACATCTTGATGTTACATAGCATGCAGTGACATTTCAGAAAAGCAAAACTCCAAATCTTTTCTAGCCAGGAGAACTGGTATTGCATACTTACCTGGATAGAGACTCACCAGAGTCCAGGTGCCGGACACTTGCTTAGAAAGATTCAGGGTTTATTTGCTGAATGTCAATCTCAAAGCAAATGTTTCTAGAAATTTTATACAAAATAAATTGGCAGCTTCCAAGAACAAGACTGGAAAACAGAAATCCCTTGTCCATGTTAAAAACTCAAATCTTACCAACTGAAAAGTAATTATATTTTGCATTTGAAGAATAAAACCGAATTTTTGCAGGAAACAGCAGCTGCATCAAAAATGTGCTTTTTCTCTATTCCCAGTGAAATATCTGCAAATTCACTACAATCCCCTCAGTGTAAGTGTATGCTTATTAGAGAATTGCTAGAGTTTTACAGTTGAATTCTTGGTGTTTCAAAATTTACTGTACATAATTCAGACACAGACTGGGCAGCTCTGTCATTACCATCTCATGGTTTGCTAGTCTCAGGACATACCATGTGCTGATGATGAAACTTAGAGTGAGGGGTTTGATGATCCTGTGATGGGAAATTATATATTTAAAGCAACAAGAACAAGCCTACATTGTAAACGCTACCAAGACTTGAAAAAGGAACGCCCAAAAATCAAATCGTGCTAAAAGAAACCTGGACCAGTCTCTATATAGAGAATCCAAATGAGGTGGGTTTAGAAAAGACATTATTCCAGATGTTTTTAACACCTTTTAAGGGCTTACACTAACCATCTCTGCTTCTATTACAATGCTTAAATACTCCTAATGCCTAAAATATAGCGAATGCAGCAGTGTCGCATGTTATGAAGAAAGAAATAGTATACAAAGTAATAAAGGAGTAAATGCTTTCAGCATCTTATGCTATTATTTGAAAGATAAAGTAAAAAAATAGACAACTCCTGTATATTAGACAAGATGTCGAAAATTCATTTTGCCAGAGGTTTTGATTCTCTTGCTTCAGGGCAAAAAGTGATCACTCTTTGAAGTCAGAAACGATTCTGCCAAGGAAAAGCAGGGTACATTTAGCTAGCTTTATTTTAGGCAAGCTGCACACTTTTGAGTGTTTTGTCCATTAATATAGGAATGATACTACATATTAGACATTACACTGTTACAACACTGTGCTTTATATGTGCCCAACTATTGGTGTGGGATCTTGTCAAACCACAAGATCATTTTTTTTTCAGCCATTCTTACTGTTAAGTGATTTTTGACATATTTAAAATGGTGTTCGGGTTTGAAATAGCTACCAGATAGTTTGACACCTCATGCCTATTTAAAAAAAAAAGAGAAAATATTTCTCTTGCTGGGAGAGTTTTGAGAAATGGAAAAAAAAAAATACTGCACTCATGCTACTCTGACTTCTTCCTTTGCACTAATTAGCTCTTAAATGCAAAGTGCACAGAGACTTAATAAAAAACAGAATGACTGCCCATTTGGAAAAAAAAAAAAAAAGTAAAATCAGTTGGAAAAAGAAAGAAAATGAACTTCCCTTCATTTGCATTATGTGCAATATAGTCAGAAGTGAATTAATAAACCTCAGCAGGAGCTGTTGGGCTAATGTCATTTCATAAAGCTTTTGTGTCATGGGACATGCTTGTCCCTTTGAGATAAATTTCTGTTGAAAACTCCCCTGTTACTGTGCAATGTAAAGGCATGCAAATGAGGAAGGAGACCACACTGCCATCAGGGAAGTTCCCCAGGAGCAGCACTGCACAAATCCGTAAGAGAGCAAGCAACCTGGCACTTGAGCCCTAGCAAGGTTTGCAGTCTTCTGCAAAACACTTAGTGTCTTCATCTCAAGGGCCAAAACCATCCTCCATCTGCTCACTGCAGGCCTGAGGGTGAGCATGGTCAAGCCTATGTTAAATGAAATGCAAATAAAGTCCATAATTGTGTTTTCTGCAACCATTTAAACACTTCAGGGGCAAGACAGGGAACAGAAAGAGCTATTCAGACCTTCCCTCTTGCATGCAATGTAGAAGTCAGGCTAAAATCCCATTGCTACTGAAGACAACACACTGCAGCAAAATAGTTTGTAACTAATTGGCTAGAGTTCTTTTGATTGTGGTCACGTAGCTGGTAACATCTAGTAAACTAATGCTTGACAAATAAAATAGGCACTGTGGTATAGAAATAGGTATATTTCATCACGAAAATGAACAGGCACTGACCTAGCCTGAAAAGCTTAATTGAGAATAATTGGCTAATATCTTCTAGCCTGCAAAATTTTGCATATATCATTCATTATGTAATTTCAGATAATGAACACATTTCTTAAAATGGAAGGTATTGAAAAGAAAGAAAAAAAACGCTTTAGAGGAGAAAATGGACTACAATTCTTGAATATATAGCTTGCTTAAAATAGTTGCTGCAGCTGTATTACTGATGATAATATGGATAAAGAACTGCATCGTGAGTCAAGATATATGGGCTTTCTCTCCAGATGTCAAATGCCTCGTGCACAACCTTATCCTCTCAGTATTCCCTACCTGTATAGTGGGATAATAACATGAGCATTACTGCAGTGTTACAAGGCTCATTTTATTAGTATTTTTAAAGAACTTTGAAGAATCTTGGATGGAAGGAGGCAAAAGACTTTTTATTGTTTTAGCTGAACTGTAGCCTCTGTTTTGCTGCCCAGATATTCTCAGTCATTTGAGAGAAGGAAGTGAAAGAAGTAACAGCCTGCTTCTTTTTCTAAAAATTACCTCTGCTCCAAACCAAAGGTTATCCAAAGAGGATTTCGGCATTTTAGAACAACAGAAAACAAACGTCAGATAATATGCCATTCGCATTGATATTTTAGCCCACGTTTCCCAAGGAGCTGTATTCCCATGAATACATCCACGTATGGAAGCAGGCTTTCACATCAAAGCAACTGATGCAGTGGGTAAACCACTGGGGGCAACATTTGCATCTCCACGAGGAGGAACTGTGAGGAACATGAGCCTTCTGCCACCATGCTGGAGACAGAATCCTGGCGCCACTGAAGTCAATACAAGATGCATTGTTATTTTGAATGGGGCAGGGCATCAGCCCAAATGCCGATGTGTCTGTGCCTAGCCAATCAAAAGACAGTTGTCAAACATGATATTCAGCATTTTAATGACTTAGGGTTTCATTTTCCTTGTATCCGCAATATTCCCTTCAAATCCTTTCTGAGAAAAAAAAATTCAAAGACCAGATTTAAGACCACAGATGCAAAGCTTCTGCAAGTTGTAAGTTTGAAAAGATATTAGTACTAGGAATTACTTTTCTTTTACATGAGCCAATATCAGAAAATGAAAATAAAATGCAGCTTTTGGACAGTCATAATGAAAAAGGATCATTCACATATCTATTAGCTGCAAGGAGTCCACCATGTAGAAATGAATGTGCAAACTGAATAATCTTAAAACAATTTCAACAGTTAATACAGTTTGAGTTATCATTCTCTTTTAGTCTGTTCAAATGTGAAAATACTAAAATGCACACACAATTTCTCATTATGCTATTAGCTTTGTGTCATAATCATATGTCTATGAAGTTCTGATTCATGAGTCCAAAAAACTTTAATTTTTCTCCTTCTGTGAAGCTGAACATCCTTGAGACCAGCTATCAATTTTAAAAAATGTTAATATATTTAAGGCTAAAGCTAGAAGCCACCTAAAATGTGAAACAGATTACTTGTTTCTGAAGGTCTTACATTGTGACATTTTGTAAATGAAGCATGCTATAATTCCAAAGAAGAGCTGTAATTTTGGGTACCTATCAAAAATTCAACTTTCAGATTATACATTTTAGTTTGCACTTTGCAGGGGTTGTATATAATGTGTCATGTTTCCGTAATTCGTTTCAGCAGGTGGTAAGGCATTAACAAATAGATACAGAACTAGATCTCTAGTTATTTTTGTGGAGAGTGAAGTACTGAGAATACGATGCTGTGAATAACAGCATTGTCCACTGAAAATTGCTTGCATATAATTTGCTTTGTATGAATTAAAAAATATAATTGGAAGACGGATTGTCTGAGAACTTATTTTAAATTAAGAGTTCTAGCAAACATGTTTTCAAATCCTTGCCCGTTTGTGAATTATCAAGGTTTAAGATATGATTTTGATCTTAACACTTCACTTGCCATAGTTCTAATAACAAGGTATGTGATTCTGACTATAATTATTCATATCACGCAACTAGACAGGTATAGATGAGAACTGGTCCAAGTCTTACTCCCCAAGTCAATTATTTGACTTAAAATCTTCTGTTTCTTGTGATTTTTGCTCTTTTCTGTCCTCCTATATCACATTCCAAAAAAAAAAAAAGATTTTCAAAATGATTGTAAGACATATGTCTGTGAATATTTATTGAAGTTACTTGCAATGCTCTGTTTTGTTTATTCAAATGCTTATGAGTAGATACCTTGGAGGTCAGGGACAGTGTGCATCATATTTGCATGTGCATAAGAATATTTTAATATAGCCCTTCATGAACACTGAAAGTAAAATCCAAACAAGCATGGAGAAGTCAACATGGGCAAGCAACGGCTCTGTGATTCCTAAGGATTAAGGTATTAACCGGTGGAAGGACAAGTATGGGCTGCTTGGTTTCAACTAGTTTAGCAAGAAGACATCTCTCCACACTCAAAATCTAGGATTAAAGATAATACTGAAGTCTGAAAAGAGTGATGCAGAAATAAACTGTGCTAAATCCGCGGTCAGCAAGCTGAAAGAGCCACTCAGAGGTGGAGAGAGAGGAGACTGCAGCAACGCATTGCAGGGTGAGCAGTTGGCTGCTTCTGCTTAAATGATCTGTTTTCTGTGCTGGGAGGACTTTGCAAGCATTTCTAGTCAGAGATTAAGATACAAACAGGAACACTGCCTGTAAAATTGCACTCTATTCAGTGTTAGTAAGGCCTCAGGTGGAGTACAGTTTCCAGCTTTGGGTTCCACAATTCAAAATCATTAAGAAGTTAGAGGAAAAGGCCCAGAAGGCAACCAGCAGAACTAGTAAAGGTGTAGGTAATATGACTAGTGAGAAAAATATTGTTTTCTTTTTTTAGTGTGAGAAAATGACAACTGAGGAACATATGGTTAGAGACTTAAAACACTAAGAAGCTGTAGCAAAGAATAAAAATAAAACTTTCCTGTCTGGACTGGACATAAAAAGCAGCAATCATCTTAAATTTCAGTAAAGAGAATTTAGTTTGGGTATCAGGGAAATTTTTCCAATGTTCAGAGAGTAATGGAATAGGACACCTATATGTCTATAGGATCAGGCTATTGAGAACAGGCTGGATAAAACTCTATAAAGGTTGACTTACTTTTTTAATTCTTGGTTGTAATTTGTGGTAGGGCAGTGGACTAGATGACATCCTGAGCACCCTTCAGCCTTTTGTTTCTGTGGTGCAGGACAAGACGAGCACGGTGTGTGTTCACAGTTAATCCTAATTTCATCTCCTTGGTCTATATTCTGGCAGGAGAAAAAGAAAAAATAAAACTTTATGATTAAAATACCTGTTTTGAATTATTTCAGTCAATTGTCATAGTAATTTCATAGGAAACAAGTGATGCTTACAGATGCCAAAATTAACTGAATCTGTTAAAAATCAGAAAGAGAAATATCAAATGCAGATCCATTCTAAGTTCTTCGGAACTCCACACTTCCTCCAGAGGTAGATACAAGACATATGTATCACAGAATACCATTCAAATAAGTTTTAAAGCAAATATTATATTCAAAAGAGATAAAAGATCGAAGTTCTTGTCCAACTCCTTTTCATTCTCACTTTTTTCCCTACTGAAATTTAGGTAAAAACATATAAAAGTATCTAAAAGTTTATCAGAATATTCCCTTGAGATTTGAGGGGGCAATTAAAAAAAAAGAAAGAAGCATATGTGCACTAGAAAAAAATGTAGAGAGGCACAAAATAAGTTTCTAGAAACAGATCAGTGAGTGGTAGACTAAATGAGCTATTATGACTAATGGGACTTTCCTATTACTAAATTTCTCTCTTCAGTTACTTAAGTCTACAACACAAAATGAGGTTATCCAAAAGAGGTATTATTTTGCAAAAATATTCTTTAAGACATAAGGCAATTTGTAGACAAGGAGTTGGTCTCTCATTTATCCAGGAAGGTATGACACTAGAAATATAAAAGTTTCAGCAACTGAAAGCAGTGAACATTAATGAGAAATGAAACAAAGCTTTCTGAACATGCAAAAAGCATAGACTTTTTTTCAACTTTCATTTTGCAAACAAGAATAATTAAAAGAGGAAGAGATAAAAAAATAAGCTCAAGTCATGGATGAGCTTTTAAGAACCACAACTGGATAATACCTGCTGTGTTAAGTTTCCCCTGTTGAGGAGGAATCTACCAGATCTGTATCTATCAGTCAGAAATGCAGCCCATTAGACATTTTCAGATAAAACAGAAACTCAACTCAGCACTAGCCTGGATGCTTCACATACAATAGTATTCACCTCATATATATGACCATGATAACTTTTTTTAAGGCTTCCCTCACAAATGAAATAATTACTATGACTCATACAGACTATAGAATTTCAACTTGGAAAATATTTACATTTAAATATATTTTTCTAGAACTGACAATTGAATAGGAATTGCCACTGCTAAAATTAATAAACATGTAAAAAATTAGCACTGGATGTTGCCGAGAGAAGCTAAATAGCTCAGCACTATATAGTCCATGGGATTTAAACTTTAATATAGGAATACTTCAGGTAGAAGATTTTTTTAAGTGTTTTGTAGGGAGCCTGTCATGCTTACTAGAATGTTTTAGTGCACACGCCTCCCAGTATACACCAGCCAGACCACTGTTGGAGCTATGCTGTCATGGCTGTGGTACAGCATTGCTCACAGGGTGCTGCAACTCTTACAGAGCCATTGCATCCAGACCATCACACATAAATTAATTGACTATAGATAGCTGCAAGTTGACTGTACTTACTCCAGGCTGTAAAATTTGGCCCTAGATTCTGAAGGCAACTATGAATACTAATGATGAAGGTAAACATGGACGCTGTTGACCATAAAAATCTCTATGGATTTATGAAGATTTCTACTTTGCTTTCTGGTTCTTTTTTATTTTTATGGTGTTGAGGAAAGGTACTGAGTTATGACAGAAATATTTATCAGACTTTTTTTTTCTCAAGTATATTTTGAGTTTGTTTATGTCCTTCCTGATTCCTCTCCTTTGTTTCTACTCAACTAGCATTAGTTGTAACAAGTTACCTAGTAGCTAGGGAACTGGTAATTTATTTTACATTTCTGACTTTGAACTTTTAAATCCCAGGGACTTTGCTTAAATATTCCAGTGATGTACTGAATCCTCCTATGTTCTGCCATATGCTGCCACACCATCTCTCTGAAAGATATTTAAAAGATGCATGATGTTTTACAGATCTCTTAAAATCCACCCTATCTAGAACAGACAGTTTTTATACTCCCCAAAGAGACAGACTAGTAATGGAAGTTATTCATCTGTAAATATGGAAGATATCATCCATGTAAGCAAAAAAGGCCAGGGAATGACCTGCTTCGTGAAGCACAGTCACCTATGGACATTCACTAAATTTTGTTCCCTCTGGGCAGCTAATTTTGCAAGCACACACTAAAGGGAGGCAGAATTTGCCTGTCACTTAGGTTTTAAAAGAGCTTCAGAAAGGAAATTAATTAATTAAGGTTCGTAGATTCACCAGTTAGGCTAATTTTAATTTAGCACAGCATACACCTGTGCTTTGGTGTAGTAGTTTATTGGTGGAGACACAATGGAAAAGAGGTTATACAGTTTGAGAAAGATCTGTGTTTGCCTCATAACTTAGATACTCCGAGTTTCAATGGGTTTAGGTTGCACTGTGTATTGTGACTCCCTGTATCCTAGCACACCAGAACCTGTTGCAGGCTGATTCCATCAAATATGTTGCATAAAGCATTCAGGATATGCAATAATATAAAGTATCCTATTTTATTATTCATTTAGGATATTTTAAAACATATATGCCATGTTCATACTACATTCCCCCGTCCCCTCCATAGCAGGCCAAGGTTTTCTGTTTTTCAAATGAAATCCAAATTGATTTTCCTTGTTCCAACTGTAAAGGTCAAATTGGAATTTACCTAACATGAGTATCTGGTACCAAACTGGTGTAACAACCAATTGAAAAAGAGGAACCCATGAGGGTTAGACCTTTGTCTGGTCTTGTATAACCTCTCTAAAATCCCTCTGTGACTCCAAGGTAGCATCTGTAGCACAAGCTCCTTGCATTTTTTCAAGGTGGGATGCAGGACCCGTCCTTGACAATTTTCAGGATTCTTTAACTACACCTCAAAACTTGCATCTAAACTACTCTTTCAAGCAAGCGGACCTCTTCTGACACCAGGAAATGCAGCTGCTCCTTACAGAAGTCATGAGGAGCACGCAGATAGCAAGCAATGCAGAAAGGACGGGGCAAGTTCTTCACCACAAAACTATATACAGCAAACAGTCCTCTCATATTTCAGCAAAATTCACAAGAAACAACTTAAGCTGCAGAAGGAAATTCTTAAAAGTTAAAATGAACTTTAATTTGGTTCCACATTTATGATGATGCTAGCATGATCGCTTTTTTTCAGGGTGAAGGAAATGTTGCAAATTTCATTTGCAAGACAGATTTAGTAGGACAAAACTGAGGTCAGAGCATCTGGGCAGCTATAAAGCTCTTAAAACTGTGATTCTGAAACAGAGAATCACAATTTTGTGTTTAACCAAATCTGTATAGAGTACTTGAAATTGCTTTTATCTTAAACATAAAGGCTGCATGTACAGAAGTCATGAAATTGAGAACTGGCCATCAATCGAAATTTGTCTGTTTGCAGGGTTCAGCTGCCCTTTTAGTTTACTCTAAGCATCAACCAGTCTAAACAAGTTATGTCTACTATGTCTGGCTGGCAGTAGTATCTACTGCTGTAGACAGAAGGTGGTCCTTTCTTTCCCCAATGCCAAAAGCAGGAACTAAATGATTACTACATGATCACACTGTAATAAACTTCAAGACCCAGTGTCTTATTGGAAATATTTTGCTCTACTAAATTAACTATCTTTGTTTCACAGTGGTCATGGATCACAAGTAATTTAGCACCAGTAATCTGAGGTCATCTCCAGTAGCTGAAGGCAGTCACCTTCATTTTTTTTTTTTTTTAATATTATTATGGCCTAGTATATTTATAGCTGGGAGGCTCATTTTCACTAGTGAAAAGATTTCTTTATTCTATCTAGACATATGAACTTTAATTCTACTGATAATGAAAAGTGGCCTGACGACTTGTGGAATATAAAAGAGTAATTGGAAACCACCTTTTTGTTCACAAGTAAGAAAAGGTTTTATAGCGAAATTAATCACATCTTCTAGGACAGTGAGAATGTTCCTTTAAAAAGGAGTCCCAGTGCCCCTATGTTTAAGTTCTTACATAAATGCTGATCTTACATAAATGCTAAATTACAATTTTTTTTTTTTTTATGTACACTTTAGTTGTGAGAGTGAAAAAATTGCAAACATTTTTTTTCTCCACAAGAAAAATATCATCTGTGGAAGAAGCACTCGTTGATCTCTTGAGAGCACATCAGAAAGTCATTTCAGGGCATAACGTGAAATCAAGTGAACTATGATGCCAGAACAGCAAGTACCAAAGAGCTGTGACATATTTGGTCAAACGAATAGCTAATCTTAGGGATAAAAGACATGATAATTCCTCTTGACATACTGTAAAATAACATGGGCCAAAGATTTAGAAAGCTAATACAATAGATTTATTCACTTTAATTCTCTTTCTACAATATTTGAATGTTTTAGCCCAAGAAGTTTCCAAGGACATTTCAAGAGGTGTACATAGTATTCTTTTTTTTTTTTTTTGAAGGTGTAATTTTGGAAACTTTAGTGTATTTATTGAAACAACAAATTAACTGCAAACAAAACAAACTGTGGCTCTATTAAGAAATTTCAGAAAACCTTTGGAATGCTTATGGTTGCAAGCAGAGCTTATCTTTGATAAGCTCAGCATATGCTCTTGTTAAATAATCATTTCAAAAGAGCATGGGTAACACTTCCTAACATTCATGACTTCCGTTGAACTCATGGCTATATGACTATCCATCAAGACATTTTCCTGATACTTTATTAACCATATAGGGCAAAACAGAAAATGTTAAAGATAACTGGATCTGATATTATAATTGCCTTAAGTGTACTCAGATATCATTTCATCCAGTTAGTGAGAAAAGCTGAAAATACCTTCTGTGGAAGCTAGAGCTTCCACAGTATTTTGCATATTCTGAAACAAGAACGTAATTCAGATCTAAAATACAGGTTTATCATGTGCTAAAACCTCCTGACGGATAGCACTTTCCATCATGCCGAATGCCTTTAGGATCCCTTAGGATCTGAAAAAAAAAAGCCAACAATCATTTCAACATCCGTATGTCAAGAGTACATAAAATAGAAAATGTATAATGGAATATAGTGATCAGATATGAGCAAAAGAAAACCTGATGTGTCTAATGTATATAATTGTACAAGAGGCTGATTTATGCTTAGAAACATTAATGTCTACCACTGATCAAATGAACAAGCTGAAAATCTGTGTTTAGCAGATGTCATTCCTTTATGTGAATCACAGTGGGGCAGCTCACCTTTCTACCATGGTCCTAAACACTTGATTCCAAACACTAATTTCTACAGATCCAGCAAGGGAAATAGCTGAAGCATCAATAGACCAAGGAAGTTATGGTATGTAGAATTATTAGACCAAACTGCAGCAAGAGCAGTTTTAATATTATTTCTCATCTCTTGTAAAGTGAGAAAAAAACATTTCCCTTGACACAGGTGTTTGCCTGTTATGGAGTGAGACAAATTCAGTTGTTCGAGTTAATTAGTCCCATTGTGTTTGATGTGAGTACACACTATCCTCAACCAAACTGATCTACAGGTTGGCTACTTGCCTTCTTGATTTTTTGCTGTCTCCTGTCTTGGAGGATTCTTCTTCCTTACCTTGGAAAATGCCACCCCAAACACGTACCCCAAAAGTTTCAAGGATGAGTCTTCCAGTCTCCAGTCAGTCTTCTCTGCAGCAGCATAGATGGAGACAAACTACAGTGCATATCTTTTCTAGGAATGCAAATTTTTATTAAAGTTTTTTTATTATTATTTTTAATTTTCATAAATTATTCATATTCATACATTATTCAGTCTGCTGGGGTTGATTCATCTGTGAAATGAAACTATCCACTGAACTGATACAAAATTAAGACTCTGTATATAAAAATTATTCCAGTTTCTCAAGTTCCTTGCAACAAGTTTTCTGCTACTGGCATATCTGAAAGTTGCTTAATATAGTCCATTATTTTTTAAAGATTTTTTTTTTCTATATTAGTATCATCTTTCCATCCCCAAGCAAATATTTTCGATCATTCATGGAAAAAAAGTGAGAGATGCATAACACAGCATCTGAAGAAAAAGGGCCAAACTAAAAATACAGGCTTTGGGAAATACAGTCTTGGCTGTACATTTTAAATACATTTCTAATATATTTACATTGTCTATACACTGCAAGGGTGATTTTTTACTTGCTAACTACCTATGGACCACTTACCTTGCACTATTGCCTCAGTGCTTTTACATTTTTCATATTTATGAAAATATTTGTGAATGCCCATTATTACCAATTTTTTTCTTTCTGCTTTTCCAAGATGCTTAATTAACACTAGCACCATTTTAACAACATGACTTAATGAACAGCCTTAATCTATACACTGTGCCATTTTATAAGTTCATAGGGATTTCTGATATGTGTTTAAGTGTTTAACACGGGTTACTTTAAAGCAACACTTCTCCACTAACAAAATCTACTCCACCACTCCTGCCAAGGTTTTAATCTTCTGCTACTCTGTTTCACTGACTTTTTTCTTCTCCTAAGTTACTATTACGTCAATATCTTTATATAAAGACGACCTTCATTCTGGTTTACTGGTTTACTGGTATTCTGGTTTACAATCCCAGATTTTGTAGTAGAATAAAGCATAAACCAGTAAATATGTGCAAATACAACACAGGAAATATTTTCTTATTCTTATATGCACTTCTCACTGGGAGAACTACTAGGTTATGAACATGGGACCCTCAGATCCAGTAGTCATCTTCATACGAGGGGCATCATTTTTCCCTTATGCTTTTCTTCTACCGAGTTCTGCTGGCAGCACTGGTCACACATTCTGCTGTCTGCGATAGTACCAGCACCCAAATACTTCCTCAAAAAAAAAAAAAAAACACAACTGCACCTCTATTCCAAGCTCCATTTTCATAAAAGTCCAAGTCATCACAAATATCATACTGAATCGATGCAACCTATCAAATAAATTTAATTACATGGGAGTTTATAATCTGAAAACTACAAGAGATTATGAACTAAAGTTTCAAGCCCTTAGTCTCTCCACTGCTTAAAGCAGAATTTAAGGATAATAAATCATAGACAGAAAGCTTTACTGCGGGTTTTCTTTTTTTTTTTTTTTTTTTTTTGTATTTGGTGAAGAATAATACACTGCGTCCTGGTTTGGATACGATTCCCCTTCCGGTCTTGTAGGGATGGTACGTAAGGAGTACATGA